>NC_041364.1:16622475-16694975 GCF_900634415.1 Cottoperca gobio
CGATCTCTTATCTCCCAATTACAGCAGATTAGAACCAATGATATTGCCTTTGATCCTAAGTGTGCGGGGGCTCTGGGGAAACAGTGACATTTCCGTCTGATGCTTGCCGTATGTTGGCAGGGTTCTGCTGGGACCAATTAAGTTAATATTTAATGTGTGTCCCACTCTTGATGGGCCCAGCCAAGGCTGGCGCAGCAGCAGAGGAGACATGATCTGCGTTTGGTAGCGCCCTCACTGTGCACTCGGTTGTTCACAGCAAGACCTGTGGGAGAGCTTCACTGATGTTCTGCCATCCCACAACTGATTGAAACACCTGCAGTGAAGCAGAGAGAAACCTAACAGTATCATCTAATTAAACTGAAAGGGTGCCCACCAAGGTGTTTGTCTTAGGATCGAAATATGATGCAGCTGCTTTTTTATGTTTAGCTGCAAAATTCACAATCTGTCAGCTCTTGGTGTGAAGGAGAAAACGCTCAGTTTGTTTACCAGCTTAATCCACGTTGGAATTGTGGAACATAACAATATATGTTTATTGATAATCAAATGTTCTTCCTTTACGCCCACATATCTGTGTTTGTAAGGTCAGTGTGGTTATAGGCCTACAGTTATGATTTTGTTTTCTTCTAAGGTTGAAGCACAAGGCAGTGTTTCTGTATTGAGTGCTCGACGTTTTGAGGGAAAAGCCATGAATACTAATCCAGTAGATTTTGCAACACATTTCTGGATTTTTCTTTTTGCCATGTTAGCGGCACGGCTCTTTGGATGGCAAGGTTGATCCTCCACTTTGGTCCAGACAGAAGTATCTCAACAACTTTTAGATATATTACCATGACATTCATGTCCCCAGAGGAGAATCCTTCTGACGTATGTGATTATACTTTATACACTATACCTGTTTAACATCAGTTAAGTTATGTTAACATTGTTATTGTGAGCAATGAGTATGTTAGCATGCTGATGTTAGCATTTAACTCTAATCCCTGCTGTGTCTAAGTGTAGTCACAGATCACAGGCACATGATTGTAGACTCTTTAATCATAATTTTAGTGAGTTTAAGGGACATTTAACGACTATAAATCTTCCAAAATGGTGAGGAAACGTTTGAGTTAACTCCCTTTGTACTCCCAGTATTGTATTTCAGACTACACAATTTACGCTTTCATCAATATTCATGTAATGAGGCCAATGCATTCAGCTTTCGGTCTCTGGATTGTAAAAATGTATGTTCTTGTGTTAAATGGGTGTTTAATTGATGTCCAACTGGTTAAACTGTGGCTCCTAGAGTCTTTTATACAGCGTTTGACCTCAAGCTATTATTCTTATTTGCGAATAAAAGGGCTCATAAACACTTTATGTGCTCCCTCCACTATGACGTTTTCTTCCTGAGCTGCATTTGAGAAGAAATGTTTTGCTTTTATGTATCGGAGGAGAGAAAACCAGCTTTTACAAAGTGTAATTCAAACAGTTTTTCTGATCACTCCATCAAAAATAGTTACTGGCAAGAAATTCCAAGGAAAGAAATACAGAAGAGCATAGCCCAGTAATTGCTGGTATTAAGTTAAACAAGACAGTCAGCTTTATCACCGAGCCCAGCAGAGAAATTGTTTCCGTATTATATTTCTGTGTTCCTGTGTGCTGTTTTCTGCCGTCCTGCTCTGTGATTTATCAGGCAGAATGTGCATCTTTTCCCGAGCAAACACAGTCCCCATTTATAACTGAGTAGACAAGTCCCTTCTATTTGTAGTTATTAATCAGAGTTGACTGTAGCGGGCACGGTCACTGGAGCTCAGACTGATAGACTCTCAGTCAGAGAGGAAAAGCCTGTCACATCCTGCTGACAAATACACAGATTTATGGAGCCCACATAGCCAGGCTACTCTATAAACAAATGCATTTGCCTGAAAAGTGCCGCTCTGAAAATGGATCGTCGCTATGAATGCACATTTTTAAACACATGAGGGCACAACATTGCTAAGAGTGGAGGGGTGAGGATGAGTTTATGAGGATATTAAAGCCTGTATATATCTCTCTGTTTCATGACATGTAGCTTGACTAATTAACAGATCAAACGTTACTTATAATCCCCATCAGGGCTAGTTAAGTTATTACAGACCAATCCAGAACAATACAAGACCACATGTAGTAGCTTGACCGTGCTTGCGAGGAAAGTAGCATATTTAAATCTGCAGCTTTGAACCCGTCCAGTTCTTTTTATATATTTATATACAATGTGTGTGTGTGTGTGTGTGTGTGTGTGTGTGTGTGTGTGTGTGTGTGTGTATATATATATATATATATATATATATATATATATGCCTCTGCTAATACTTTGATTTCCTGCATCCGATGGCTGGCTGTTTCCGTTGCAAGAGAGAGTTTGGTGCAGCCACTAACCTCTTTCTGTCAGCACCAGCCCGAAGAGATTAGCTGTATGAGTGTCTCTTGTTTCCCAGTGGAGCCCAGCCCCAGTCCATCACAGTCCCAGCTCTGGTCCAAGCCGGGAGGATGAGGGGATGGGTGAGGAGCGGGGTTGGGAGATGAGTGAGTGAGGGTGGGAAGGGGGTTGAAGTCATAGAAAAACTGTGGCCATGATTGCAGTAATCCTGTTATCTCTCCTGCTAAAGCTGGCCACTCTAGTGACCTGGAGACACAAATGTTAAGCCGCCTCTGTCTCTCTCCGCTCTTGCTCCTACTCTTTTCACTCCTCCCTGCTCTATCTCACTCTCTTTAGCCAGTCTCATTGAATGTCAGGGGGTGGTCTTGGCTCTGCCCGACTCTAAATTCACAGTCTTCACACACCACAGGCTATCTCAAATTCCGTCAGAACAAAAGGGGTTTTTCTCTTGCAGTACTTGAACTTCTTGCCCATCTCGTGCATCTTAATGTGTCCACAGTTGTACAAGGGGTCAGGGTGTCTAAGGAGAAACTGCTCCTCTCATCTTCACTGACTGCACATGCAATTTAGCGCCGAGTTGATGATTAATATGTGATTTGATAAACTAATTTAAAACCTTGCATTGTTTTCCCCCAGAAAGAGTAAATAATATGGTCAAATGTAGCTTCTCATCTATTAACTCGCTCACACTGTCATTTGTTAACAGGATAATGGGGCGTAAAGAGGGCCATTATTCTCTCAGTCCAGAACATATGCAGGGACCCTGCACACAATCACACTCTAATACACACTCACAGGCACTCATAAACAATATACAAGCGAGACAGTGCAGTGTCGTTTGAAAGCGATAACATGTGTTTCCACGCTTTAAAGACGGAAGTCTATCATCCCATGTTGTGTATTTCCCCTCAGTCGGCTCAGTGTCCCTGTCAGGCAGTGTCATGCCCTAGACCCTGTTTGATAGTAATCCCGCCGTGTCAGCCTTGAACCTGACAAACTGCTAGACAGGCGACTTAGTATTCATTCTAGTAGCTATATGTTGATGATAAGGTAATTGGCATTCTGCACGCTTTCTCTTGCTAGCAGGCCTAAAGATCTGCTGCTATAGGTCAAAGACCTGATCAAAGTCCACCAGCCCCAATTTGCAATGCTAATCGCCCCCAACAAATAATTGTCCTTAAGAACTGCGTTAAATGAACCTCTCTGGAAGCCCTCATAATGTGCCTTTTGTCTGCGTAACAGACATAATAGCGGAGGGCTTTTAATTCTGTGGAGAATGCGCTGCCCCCTGTTATTAACTCTTTAGACCTCGACACTTTGATTCAGAGCCATTGTCTGACCTTCCCACTCCGAGTAAGTGGTCTGGGTAACATCACAAGGCTCCGGTGTGGCAGCACAGTGAGGAGAATATTCCAGCTGGCTACATACAGTCAGATCATTGTACATCTTTAATGTGTTGTGGCCTTCGTGTGAAAGGAATGAACCAATGTAAATGTAGGAGCCGAGATGGATAATCACAGGGGGCATAATATCAGTGTTAACAAGAAGATAAGAATTAAGCAAACATGGAAATTACCAATGCGCTGAGCAAACATGGAAATGCAATTCTCGGGGCCGAAACCGAGAAAGTGCTTACTCGGTGAAGAAGAGAGCACATCAAATAACAAAAGCTGGTAGAGATTCCAAATGGATAATTAACAGCTTCCTTTCCATTATAATTGGAATCAGTCTATCTCGTTCCTGGGAAAGAGGGCAGAAAATATAATCTGTGCTGTGCAGATAAAAATTACTGCCATTCTCCACCTTAATTAGATGTCTTTGCTGAAATCATACCATGGGCAGCGATGCTGGCATGCAGCGCTCAACATATGGCCACTATCTATACAGACATCTCGCTCTTCAAGCCTTTGTCTTTGAGATATGTCTCTGAGACTCCGAGGCGCATTCTTGCTGCTTGTTTTCCCTGTGCTGCCATCTTGTTTCCCTCCTCAAACAGATTAAAAGAACATATCTTATTTCTAGAGGTCTGTTTTCCTCTGTTGTAATATGCTCCTCCGACTGGAGCTAGCTCATGTGAACGCCATCCAAAGTATTGGATTCCTAAAGGTTTGTTCAGCACAAAGCGTCCAGCTCAAAGTGAATTGATAGATCAGAGGAAAATGGGGCGGATATTATCATTCCATTCCAGATGGTCATTTGGATGGCAACAAATGGTCCACTGAGCACGTCCCACAGAGATTAAAATATTAAGCATGCATTTACAAATCTCTCCTGGCACAAAAACAAAAATGAAATTAAGGGGATTTGTCATGCGAGAACAATGAGCAGTTGACTAATGGCTCGTTCACTTACTTCATCACAGCCCAGGTAGCTAGTAGGCCGGGATGGCTGCCGTATTTGCATGCTAATGCAGTTTCTGGGCGCACACACACACACACACACACACACACACACACACACACAGGCAGGGATCAACCTTGTGGTGACATTAAGGCGCTGTGGAGACAAGTCGGTCCAGCCCGGTGCGGACGCATGCAGGGACACTATCTTCCCCTCTCTGTGTGTGTGTGTGTGTGTGTGTGTGTGTGTGTGTGTTGCACATTATAAAGTGTGAACAGGAAGCTTACACATTTATGAATTGTTTGCACATGTTCACTTGCCTCTGACTGTGATGGTTAATGTGTTTCCTCTCAGCCCTGACGCTCTCTTCTCCCCGCCTCTCTTCCCTCTATCATCAGGAGGTGATGCAGATGGAGCGGCAGCTCGGGGGTCGGCTGATTGACGAGCCTCACATCCTGCTTTTCAAAGACAGCTACCACAACCTGCGCCTGTCCATCCACGACATGCCCCAAGCGCACTGGAGGAGCAAGCTGCTAGCCGGCTACCAGGTGTGTTGGACGGCCCTGGGGGGCTGCAGGGGCAGAGGAGTCACTCCAGATCAGAGCGGGAGCACAGAGATGTAATAGAAATGCCTGGCTGAATCTGTCAAATTTGTATATCAGCAGTAATAGGACTTTCTAATGTGTTTGTTTGTATACTCAATTTAAAATCCATGTTGTCTCGAGTTATTTTAAATTACACCATCCAGATAAATTAAAGAAGAACGTAGTACGTGGCGGCAAAGCAACGTAACCGAGTAATCAAAAGTTCTACAGAAACACTTTTTATTGTTAATGAGGGTCTCTGGAAAGTTGTTTTAATCTTAGTTGTCTTGGAGTTTTAATTAATTATGTTTTGGTTTCCATTTGTTAACTTTAAAGATTCACACAAAAGAGTGTTTTTCAGCCTGTTACAACCTTTTAGTTCTTGGCACTGTGCGCAACTTGAAGTCGTTTGTTGGAAGTCTTTTAGGTGTGTGTGTACCTCTGTGCATGTTTTTGTCTGCTTGTGCTTCTCTGCGAAATGTTAATGTGTGCTATAATGGAGCTGGGACATGTGCACTAACCCAGAGCTGGATGCTGATTGATTATCCAAGTTGTCGCTCTCAAAGGGAGCTCAGATGAAATATTAGAGCACGATGTAAAATTCTCAAACTTTGCATCCTGAATCTTGGAACCTCTACTGTCCTGCAGCCCGGCGACGACACGAGACATGAGGATTGTTCTAAGAACTAGAAAAGGCTCCGGCTGTAACTCTGGAAACACTAAGCAGCAGGTCCCTATAGAGAACACACGGACTCTGCCAAGCAAGCAGCGGAAGCAACAATGCTCCCAGAACGGAGGCTTATTTCTCTGGACTGTGTCTGTTCATTTGGAAGTGTTATTCCCCTCTCAGCAGTGTGGTCAAAAAAGGCCTTTAGTCTCCCTGGGGCACCCGTGGAGACTTTTGTGCATTTCATCCGGCTCCCTCCGTCACCCGTCTGCCTGGGTAACAGTGCCCCCGCTTGGTTAGCAGCGTGATCTGCAGCCCCACTTCACTCGGACTGAGTTCTTGTCAGCTGTTGAACCCAGGGTGAAGTCAGGAGTTTGTGTTCCCTGCTTCTTCTTTTTTTTTTCTTCACGGTTACCCCTTTGTTGCTCTTGCAAATATGCAAATGAGGCATGAATATGGAGCAAGAGGGAGAAAGATGTAGAAATTGTCAGCCTTGAATAAATCCTTGCAAACACTCCCTGGTAGACACACGGCGGTGCTGTTCAGTGGTGCTATTATGCACATACATCTCTGTAACATGATGCATTTATAAGATTCAAAGCAGAGCTGTGTTGCGTGTGATGTTAACACTTTGACACCATCAGCATCATGTGTTGCTCTGCCCAGAAATGCACACAGAGTACGCACAGAGGCTGAATCAACTCAGAAATAATGGAAAATGTTCCTCATGCCAGAGATGTAGATATGGTTATCTCTTAAAATAAAGTTAGTTTGACAGCTTGTGTAATCCGCTCAGACAGATTTGAACTCCCGTCCTCAATAATGGCCCATCATCTCCCTTTAACCTTCCCGACTGCCGTCAGTCTGCTGCCTCCGGTATATTTAGCCGTTTTCACCTAACGATGACAGCTTATGTCGGGGTAATTAATGATGATCTTGGCGTATTGTAGGCAGGCGGTCCTGTTATGGCGTGTTTCAGACATGCAGTTCTGACTGTGCCACTGCATGTTTCTTTCTGCAGGAGATCCCATTCTACCACATCTGGAACGGCTCCCAGCGGTACCTGCATTGCACGTTCACTCTGGAGCGGCTCAGCCTCAGCACCTGCGAGCTCACCTGCCAGCTGTGCGTGTGGCAGGTGGAGGGGGAAGGACAGAGCTTTAGCCTCGACTTCAACATTGCCAAGGTAACGTTCAGCAAAACAACTCACTTAGAGCTAGCAATTCATTATGCAACCACCATTATTTTTGCATAAAGGATTTCTTCTTATACCGTGCATGTTTTGTGAAGGCTGTGCTTTATGGCTTTCATCCCTACCAGGACACCCGAGCTGTGGACGCCGAGTTTCTGCTAATGGACAGTAGCGCCACAGCTCTAGCGGGGCCCAGCGCCTTCCAGATCCCGTACCTCATCAGGCAGAAGATCTGCAGCAGCCTGGATGCCCCCTGTCCCAACGGAGCCGACTGGAGAATGCTAGCACAAAGACTTAAACTTGAGAGGTAAATACAAACTGTACAACACCATAATGCCTTATCTGATCAATGATCTGTGCAGCGGCCGGAACAGGCAGCTTACTCAAAGGCTCTCAGGAAATGCAGCGGAGCCTCATTTATCCAATCCCATGGAGAACAGAGGCTGCGCAGCAGTACGAGTACAATATTCGACACGCGACTAATTAAATAATGAACATGTAATCACACTGATTGTGAAAGGTCATTCTAACGTAGAGGTTAACATGCTACAATGAAACTCCACCACTTGCACACAATCAGTGCACAGTGCATCACAGCAGTCGCATGTTATTCCTTAAGTTCAAGTAAACAAAGTTCTGCCTGAGCAAGCTAATCCTCGTATGACACAGCTAACGTTATAGGATTAATGTGGACTTGATGGATACAGCTATCATTTCTGAGAGAAAAACACAACCGCCTTCTTCCTTCTCCTCAGAACAGGTAAGCAGCTTAAAGTCTGGGGCTAAACTTGTACCTTCTACATTCTGCTTAACAGTTGTAATTGGAAAAGTAGCAAGCTAGCTGCTCATCAGCGGCAAAAAAAAGACTAACCGGGTTTGGATCTGTGCCGACCGCCATTCATTATCACAGTTACTGTACTTTATCACCGGCGCACCTGCAATAGAAAGCAGCCAGCCATTGATCCCTTATCCTCCTCCAATTTAATTTCTACCTTCGTAATGAAATCAAATAGGTACACTTAATTTGTCCACTCAACTTTATTTAGCCCAATTAATCACAAATTGAATTGATGCACTACAGGTTTAATTAGCAGTGTTTTGCTCAACATAATCAATTCTCATTTAGGCCTCAGGAAGGAACAACTGCTCCGTTGTTTGATCTGTTCTTAACAACATGTTTTCCTGAAAAGGCAGCAGCTTGGCATTCTGTCATGCTGTAGCTCTGCGTTTGTTTTCCGCGTGTGTAAAACGTTCAGACCGAGCGGAACGGGACCAATCAATAAAACTTAAAATGCCAAGAACCTTTTTATTTGATCTTTCTCCCCTAAGACTGAGCAAACAGCTGTGTCTGAGCCATACAAGATAAGCTGGTGTTTCACACAGCGAGGTGAATAAGCGGGACTGACACGTCGTACGCTAAGCTCTGTCTTTTTTTAATTTTTTTTCCTGAATAATGACATAGAGGTTTGTTCCCAGACAATAATTTGACCAACACTTCCCTTTGTTGTGTTCTCCCGACGCAGAGGAAAGGCTGTGTGCACTATAGAATCCAATTGACTGAAAATAGCAGAGTGGCAGTGTGTACTTCCAAAGCAGTCACATGTTTATAAGCATCACAGAATGCTTCACTGGACAAACAGAAGGTACGAGGAAGTAATGGACTCTGTCTGACCTTTCTCAAGGTGAAAAGGCTGTTTTAGGCTTCTTGTGTCACCCCCACCCACCAGGGGGGGAAAACACTCGCACGACATAACCCTTCTTTGTTCTAAGAGTTTACTCTGTCCTCTTTTTCTTAAATGCCATGTGTGCTCTACATAACAGTTAAGGCCCCAGACATTTGGAGAACAGAAAAAGGCCATTCAATCAAACAAGCATCTACTGGCTACCGCGGGGATCAGGTCCCACTCAACATCAAATATACAGCTGGCTGGGGCCACTGCTTTGTTGTCATTGATTGGGTTTGATCGTAAAGGTTCTGCTCCTAAAATGGAAAAGGTCACTTCCGACTTAACTATGAAAAGTGTATATAGGATTTACTATATGGGATTTAGGGCAATTTCAACATCAAATAAAGAGGAATAAGGCTTATGCTGTTAAGCTTCAGATGAAAGTTCTGTATTTGATGGCAGTTTCAGGAGCGACTGTGTTCTTTTATCTCTGATCATTTTTTTACTTAGTGCTCCAACACAGCATATTGAGGTGTAGCAATATAACACACAATAAAACTTGGCATTGATGGAGTTACAAGAAGCAGCAGCGCTATAAAGTACCGGCTGAAAAGGTTTTCTTAAGACTCGGTTACTGTAGCGAACATTAGAGGCTGTACGCTTTGATATGTGCACATCACTTGATTGAAAAAAACCGTGTCATTGTTCCCTCACTGTTATTTCCATGTTGTTCTCTCTCTGCAGACACATGCGTTTCTTTGCATCCAAAGCGAGCCCAACCTCTGTGATCCTGGACCTGTGGGAGGCACAACATTTCTACAGCGGCAACATCAACCAGCTGGCCACGGTCATGGCTGACATTGGCAAACAAGAAGCCATGATATTCCTGGTCTCTGATGGCGAGTGCTAACCCAGAAAAGGGGGAGAAACTGGTGCAGAGGAAAAGTACAGAACACAACAACAACAGGAATCCACGAGCAGAGCTGTCCCCATGTCCCTCTTCTTCACTTTAGAAGACATAAGGGTTTATGTAGGATTCAGTCCCTATATCCCACCTAACAGAGTCAAAATGTTTAAATGACAAACCAAATGAGAGTTGGGGAGTGTGTGGGAAATGTATTCATGATCTCAGTAAAGAAAAAAACCTTAATTTTCATTCAAAATTCAAAGTTAGGTTGGGCCACATTAATTCTACTTAACATAACATTAAATTAAATTCATGCCTTTTGTATAAATAAATAACCATTTATGGCTAATAAGGAGCAATATGCAAACGTGATGATATTACTGATGCCAATATTGCAAATGTAATGAGTAATCTTTAAAAGGGATGTGCCAGTCATTTCAGGTTAAAGAGAGCAGGCGACATATGCAATTGGCATGTTGGTTATATGACATAATCTCAGACACTGAACAGATTTTCAACATCAGGGTCCCTGAACGCCCCTTCCCAAACCCAGTGATATGTAGGTGTACGTTATGTGTGTTATCGTTTGTTAAAACGCATCAGACAGCTTGTAGCACATCCTGGATTTGCAGGGTTTAAATTAGATTGTATGTCAGAGGTCCAAAAACCCAAGTCATCTTGTTTGCGTTTTAGTGCAGCCGGTATCACTACTGTGAATGTAACATGTTGACATCTTGATTCAGCGAGACGCTTCACAGCTTCCCTGCTTCTAAATCAATGTTTGTACGGTTTGGGTTCTTTGAAATCTTTGAGGGAGGAGGGAGTAATATCTTCACTAAAGTAATGTTTCAGAAGCCATTTCCATTCGAAGCCTGTGATATTTAATGCGTCCAGTTTGTTTCACGTCTTTCATTACCCCCCAGCCGTCCATTGTGGCGTTTCTAGTTTTGAATTCCACCACTAATGAAGGAGCCATAGGGCCGAAAGGCGTTTCCAGCTGCATATATGTGAACACTGAATGTCGTCAAAACTCATTTCTGAAATGACATTTTCCCCCCGATTACATTAATTCTGTAGCAGAGATGATGTTTAACATAAAAGCATGGCCAAAAGGGTTATTATCCCATTTGAATAATGCAGAGCACTTTCCCCACACAAAATCTGACAACAAATTCTTCAAAATCTTCAGCAGATTACTGGCGTTGAAAGGGTAGTTGTGTCGCTTTGTTTTTAGAATTCATAAAGCAATGTTGGTGGGAATTCTGTATTTGCTGTGTGGCAAACAGTATTTCCACATCAAAGAAACACCTTTTTTTCCTTTTTGTTATTTCTAGCCAGAATGGCAAAAAAAAAAAAAAAAGATCCAGCAGATTAATGCAACAAACTATATACTGCAACCACGTATTTGCTTATTATATTTTGCGACTTTGCATTAATTTACACAGTTATTATAATTTCTTTATTAATGGATTTGTCAAGGTCTGGCAACATTAATACACAGAGTATCTTTAAAGTCCACTGTTTCAGTAATAATGCTTTTGAAAAGGTGCGAGCAATCCCAAATTAGCCATAGTTCTCTCTCCGTCTGCCTCAGGGTTGCATGTGAAGTCTGTTGAAGCTATAACGAGAGCCCTTTTCATTTAATCCCTTCTTATTCAAACAGCTAGCACAGCCCATCCCACCAGCTCCTGTGGCTTCAACCTTTAACACTAACTGGAGCCTCTTTTATGATTGTCAGATATTTAGAATGTACATTTATGTTTCCGTGTAGTGGGGGAAAAGTCTGTTTTCTGTTCTCCTTTTTTTTTTTTTATAAAATCTTAGACGTTACATTTTTGTGTGGCATCTCGGCTCCTGTTGGCCCTTTTTTCCCCCCCCCCCCCTCCTCTTAAACACGCCTCCTCTTGACCGACAAGTTTTTACAAGCCCCAGTACGATTTGATGCGGAGATGCCATAAAATATGTTTCCCTTTTTTTTTAATTAACAAAAAAATAAAAACCTTAGATCAAGCCCCTTTCAGATAAAATGGCGATATCACCTTATATAAATCTTTTCATGTTGAAATGGATCATAGTCACATGTAATATGTAAATACTTTTTCTACCAGCCGTGTGCTGTCACTTTGCATACTGTATATCAGCAGAATTGGTAACCAAAGTTTTATGAGTATCATTTGAGGCCACTACATCCTCACGTTGTATCCATTGAATATCGTTTGTTTTACCTGCAGCTAGCATAGAATAAGTCAGAGTTGCGGACTTAAAGTCCTAAATCCTTTCTTTCTCTCATTTCCTCGCTTTTGTCTTTGAGGCAAGTAAATGCTGTTTGTTCAAGCGGTAATATGTGTCGGTTTATTTTATCACTTTGTAAAGAAATGTAAATTATATTTTAATATGAAGCCAAAAAAAGACACTTAACTGGCGCAGCATTTGTCGAGTCTAAACCGTGACGTGTTTGCCTATATACTGTTCTTTGGCGATCTAGCAGTGAAGACTTTTTGCAGTGTTAAGGGTTTAGAGACTGTTTTACAGGAAGTTTCTATACATATTTTGTTCGTCCTTACTCTGCATATGTCTACCTGATTATTTCTCTAACTGTAAGCATTTAAATAAAAAGGTGGAAATAGTCACTAATGCTTAGTGAGTCACTACACTGGGACTGTGTGGAGGCTAATTTGGGGAAAGAGGACATCAGTTCTTGGACACAGCACGTTTAGATGAGCCATGGCAGTTGTACAGTCAGACCCTGTGTGAGTGTGTGTGTGTGTTTGTGTGTATGTTTGTGAAATTTTGTCACCGCAGTCATTGTCTTAGATGTGTTGTCGAAGCACATTTCAGTAATGTAATTCACCAGCCGCCAGGATGTTCAGCATCTATCTTCACATCTAACTTGTCCAACAAATCTGAAATTACTGTTCGTGTGATGAATACGGTTCCCTTCATGAAGTCTGGGCCTGATGGTTGTGTAAGACTTGTCAGTAACGCACGCTTTCGTTCAAAGGGTTGATGAGTTCATTCCTGAGTTATGGGTAAAATTGTTACATCTCACAATTGTACTTTGTGTCACTCATTACTATTCAGTGTCAAGGACGTGTGAGTGAGTGAGAGACTGGATGTGTGCATACCCCCCCGTCACTGACTGAACAATAGACTTCTGTACTTGTGAATGGTTTTTCTATTTAGTTCCTTGATTCAATGTTCCTTGCCTTTCTGCAAGTCAAAAATGCTGTATTTATTACATGCCACAGCGCTTATGCAATTGTATAATCCTTGTTTTTTTTTTATCTTGTGTTCCTTATCGTCAATGTAAATTGTTGTCAAAACTTGTGGCAATGGAGAATCTTCTGCTTCAGGAGGTTTTCTGTACTTTTTGGACAATGGTATGGATTTGTGGGTAGAATTTTGGAAATTCGTTTCTAAGTGCTTTCAAGTATTTACTTGGCCTTATGTATATATATATCTATCTATGACATTTCAGAAAGGTATGTATAGTAATTCAACCTGAAATTGTTGTAAATAAATTATATATTGTTAAATCAAGGACTGGATCTCTCACTTGAAACATTAACCGGCGTTGTTTATAAGATGCATATTTAAAGGACCACACATACCAAATGTTACAGGTTTGTATCGAGTTACAAAGAATCAACATTACTGACTAAAATGTTTAGTTTAAAGGAATACTTTGACATTTTGTTGGTGAGTTTGGTAATCCTGTCTGCTAGCATAGCATAACACTACTTAATTCAGACTCCTTTAAATCACTAGATGGTTATTGTACAATTATTTATATCTACATAGGAGAACATTAAGGGTTCACTAGGGGCTTTGTTATTACAGTTCTTTTAAAGAAGCACGACACCATTAGAAAGTCAGTTGTCCTCTTGTGGGGGCGCAGGTGTGGGGGAGAGCAAAGACAGCCACAACATCAGTCAATAGAAAAAGTACAGATGGGTTCACCGCAGCGCTTGGTATTACTAAATTATTTTTATTTGAAAGGTCCAACAGATATAAAAACACTTACAGGCCCATTCTGAAGCAATATAAATACAACATGACTTGAAAGTACTCTAAGGAATAATCACAATATCAGAGGAACAAAAATCACCTGTGAATTTATTTTTCTTACATTAAAATGTCCAAATGAAAGGATCGTTTCAAAAGCTTTGACTCGTTACGTTGGGAGTGAAACATTTAAAACAAGAATAGCACTTTGTCACCATGACTTTAAAAAATGGATCAATTGAGGATTGTTACAGTTAACTACTTTACTTCTCCTTTTGGCTTCGGCTAATCGGAGCACATACTGCAGTTAGTGCTTCTGTGGAGAGGAGCAGGGGTCCAGTCGAGCAGGAATGGAACACCCCCCCTTTTCTGCTCGACTGGGCCGCCATTACGTTAATGGGCACTGCAGTAAGAGTGAGTGGGGCCACCACTTCTCCACACTTAGTAGAGGAGTAGCGGCAGATCATTACTGCAACATGTGACATTATTAAAGGCTAAATGACTCCTTTCAACTTGGAAGACACTGACCTGATCGTACTTCAGACTGAACAAGAAGGACATTAGGACAGTAGAGCTGTGAGAAATCTTTACTAAATACAATTAAATCTAGAAGAACTGCAGCTGCACTTTTTAAAATGTCTGATCTAAAAGTCAACAAGTTAGTGATGACATGAAACCATTCCTTGACTACTTCCAGTTATACAACACAACAGCATTTGGTATTACAGGCAGTAGCATGTGGACTGTCCTATTAGCACAGTAAAGTATCTATGTGAAGCCAACAGTAAGCCTCAAATATAGAAACAAAGTCTGTAGGATAGAAAAAAGACTGAGTGTGACTAGGTGTGTGGTTGGCAAAGAAGAGATGTAGAATGTGTAGGAGTGTGGTATAGAGGAGGGAGAGAGAGAGAGAAGGGGAACTTCCTCCGAAGACGAAGCTCGCTCGCTCACACTGGAGCGAAGGCATGGCCTTTGCACAGGGGCTTATCCTTCTTCGAGTAGAACGTCTTCCCCTCCAGGTTGATTTGGCAGAGCTTTAAAGATGAAAGGAGACAGACAGATTGGGATATCAGACCTTAACATTGCCAATGTGAATTTACAGTGTTTCCTACTGGCCAGAGCAGGCGCATATTATTTACTTGACTGCATTACTTTCAGTTTTCCTCACACAATGACAGAGATGGAGAGAATGATACAGACTGCAGGTGACAGGGTGAAAGAGAGAGATGGAGGGGAAAGCTTGAGGTCCAGAGATGGAGGCAGATTTTTCAGGTGGCATTGTGCTGGGACAGCCAGAAGAGATGTGGCAAAGAGAGCCCCACAGGGGGCCATATCAATCAAAGTGACTTACAGCACAGACGAAGCACGTATCGTGCCAGCTGTAGCCCAAGGCCTCCAGGAACCGATCGCCGGCATCAATCTTAAAGTCACAGCCGTGGCATTTGGTGCCAAACATCTTCTCATAGTCTGGAGAGAGAGAAAGGTGAGGGGAGGACAGGTGGTGGTGAGCGGCAGAGATATGCAAGATATCCATCAGAATAAAAAAAGAGCATCAACCTCGAGATCAGGTCAAGTCTCCACAATCACCATATGTAAACACCACTTAACCTTTTCATCACACACACACACACACAACACACACACACACGATGGATGAGGCCAAGTGTTGTCTCTTCTCCTCATTTGGCATTTGATACTTTGCTGTTTGTGTTATTTTGTCCACCCACTGTACATGTGTGCCTTCCAGAGTGTAAGGGAGGGATTAGGATGAGGGGAAATTGCTCCAGATACTTAACTGGATTTCTCTTTCATCACAAGGACTCTGGGGAAAGTGTCAGGTTATAATGCCGCTTTTCAAGAGTGAGTGGGTGAGAGCGGCACAATCCCTGAAAGATGCTGAGGCAGCAGAATGTTTAGCAGAGCTGAAGGCATTCAGAGTACGAGTACTCAGGTTGTGGCTTCGCCTCTGATAAAGCTGCGATCCACGTCAGAGCCTCAGTAGTAAGAGAGAAGCATGGCGCCCCGCTAAATCATTTACTGCATAATAGAAGAGCACACACACCATTCATAAAATCCCATAGAGAAATGTATGAAGTAAACTGGAGCTAAATAGATTATAGCAAATGAAAACATCACACTTTATGATTGACTATAGTGCGCGCCAAGAGATTCATGATGTAGGCTCAAGCCAAACCCCACAGCAATAATACATCAATGCAATGTTTTACAAATAGCTTGATAAAGAAAATTTAATATGAAAATGATTCAAGCAAAACTGGAGAGGGGGCGCCCTGCACCGAGCCATTTTTTCCCGAAAGAAACAACTTTATCACAGATTTCAGTTGGCGAGACCTGTGAATCACCCAGTGGAAACATTTTTCACTTTTTCTAGCCCAGCTTCTGTTATGTACCCTGAACTACACCGTGCTTAGCTATGGCATCCATTTAAAGTAAAAGGATAGGACATCTTTTATCAAATAAGCTCGATCACAAGCTTAATGCTGCGCGGCAGGCTGTCAGCTCTCCCTCTATTTATTCTTGTACTTTAGGCCCGGTGCAGATTTACGATAAACATATACGGCTTGATCCATGTGTAAAGTTAGAGGGGGTCTTACATGGGGGGAGATGTTCTCAGTTGGAATCTGCACACTGAGTTTTGAGCATGCTTTGTTTGCCACTGTTTCATAGGTTCTGCTAAAGCGTTACCTTTAAATACTGCCTGCCTTTAATTCAGGTTTAGTTACATTTCCTATTAAAACCGAGGTTTCTGTGGGTTTCACGGTTTCTTCAGTCGTTACTGCTTTTTTCTTTAATTCCTTTCACTGAAAAAACGACATTAATGATGTTTCCCTTTGTTTCCAGCAGAGGATTTTTTTAGCGTGGAGATTCCTTCATCTCTTTTATGAAGCCTCAAGAATGTGCGACAGGGAATTTTGCATTATTGAGTCTGAATGAGAGAAAGACGGGTTCCTTGAAAGAAGGGTTAAAGGTTAGTTTAACCATTACTTACATTTATTGTGTTTCCACAAGATGCAGGTGTTTGCAGGTGTTGAGTGTGTTTGGAAAGGTCAGTTTAAATGGACCGATTATAAGTATCAGATTCACGACATTATAAAAGCATAGACGGTAATATCAACTTAATTTAATTTAGAGGCACATCTTGCCCTCTGCTTTACACCACAGATGGTGTCGCTACTCCCTTAACACAGAGCATTAAAAGTAGCAGATCTGGGTGCAGATAAAGTATGTTTTTTGTGTTAAAGCTGAAATAAAATCCTTCATACACAAAACTGTTTAACTACTTTGTTCCAAAAGAGCTATCTATTTATTTTAAGATAGTTTGATAGCATTTGTGTTATAAAAAGGAAAGGCCAAGGAATGGTTAGAGGGTACGATAACGTTTCCATTTCAGTTCATTTTCTCACCTTTCTCACAGTAGGGTTCGCCCTCCTCCATGTAAAAGGCTTGGTTCCTGATGGCATTCTTGCAGGCTGCACACTTGAAACACTGAACATGGTAGGTCATCTTCAGGGCATGCATGATTTCCTGATATTGGGAGAAAAGTTTGTACATTTTTTTAATTTCAGCTTATCTGCAGTACAGTGTAGACCACATCCATATATTCTTGTGCAGAGAAATCTCTGAAACAGCCGGCCTTGTGTAAGAACTCCCTCCATGTTTGGATTTTCCATGTGCAGCGGTGCACTTCTTACCCCTGTGATCTTCTTTTTGCACTTGGAGCAGTTGGGAGCGTATCGGTTATCGTGGCACTTGGTACAGTACACAGACCCTTTCTCCTCGAAGAAGCCGCCCTCATCCAGAACCGCCTTACACTGCGAACACGTAAACTCCTCCGGGTGCCAAGAACGCCCCAGCGCTACCAGGTACCGACCCCTGGAAAACACACACACACACACACACTTAAAATCTGCTACATCACTTTACACTTTACCGTAAACAAGGACCGCTCCAATGGAAATGTGAGGACATGAGTAACAACACTCAGCACATTGGTTCCTTTGTGAAACGAGAAATGTTTTGTTTTACTAGGAACTTTGGAGAGAACCAGTTCTTCAGTATTCTTGCAATAGTGACCAGGATGAGAACAAAGGTTTTCTCTGTTATCTATGAGATCTAAATTATTTCAAAGTCAGCATAATTCTTGTCTCCAAACTGTGTTAATTAAGCTGCCTGACTAAATCTTTGCTGAGAACATACAGTGTGTAAGTGAAAGGAGCAAACATGGATTTATTTCACCAGAATAAAATACTCTCAAACCTTATGATTTTGTTGCAGGCACCACATAACGGGGTCCTCCCGCTGTCTTCGGGCACCTGCTGCGCTGCCTGCATGATGGAGCTGCGGTTCTGCATCGGCGTCGGCTGGACCGGCTGCTGGTGCTGAGTCACGACGGTGCTGGTCTTATCTGGGCGAAAGCGGTCAGCGAAATTAGGGTCAGTGACCCACGGTGGGCGAGAGGAAGGACCTGAACTGCCTGCTGCTGCTGCTGCTGCTGCTGTCTTGGAGCCTGGTCCAGAAAAAAACAGATTGTGTTTCTGGAATTACAACACTTGGAAAAACTTGGCTGTGACTTTGAATAATTTCACAATGGCAGGGGGACACGTTTATGTAATACACACACCCCCCCGCCTCCCTCCACCCCTGTTGTTTTGCCACAACATACATATTTTGCGTGTCACGTTGTTGCCGCTGATGCACATGTATTTACACTTAATAAGAATCTATTAGCACAACCTCTACTGGATGCTGCTGGGCTTCTTTATACGCATCAGCAGGAGCAGAAACTCACCATCTGGTTCATCTGCTGCCTGGGCCTTGGCAGGTAAGGGAGTTGGCTCAAGGCTGTGGGAAGAAAATGACTAATTAGAAAAGACACACACACACACACACACACACACATCTCAGTAACCATGGTTACTACTCAATGAACGCCATGTTTGGATATCAACTGTTTCAATTACGCTGTGCTACAGATCACCTTCTGTGTGATCGCTCATAAGCATGATCATTACCATTAATCATTGAACGGGAGTTTCTCACCTGTTGTGGAAAGACGCGCTGCGAGTGTCGTAGATTTAGGTGAATGTTAAAGAAAATACACTAATAGGACCGGAATCGATTTGCAGGCCATTTTACATGATAACAAGCCTCAGACAAAATCAATCCCATAATTCAAGGGATCAATGCTGAACAACAGATAACACTGTGTGCATTTGGTAAAGACTTTATAGCGCTGCATCAAAATGGCTCCAGAGCCACGGCTCTAATGAGAGCAATCAGGAACCTCTGTCGGATTGATTGACGTCTCGCACAGAGTGTCGCTTCAAGTGTGCCGGTGCAACAGTGTTGAAATAAAGAGTTGTTTCTACATTTCAAAGTTCCGTTACCCGCAGCAAGCGTCACTATATTCAGAAAATCTTCAAACCATGACTGAGAAGGGAAAACAACTTCTGAGCCAAGACAGTGAGCTCTGGAGACTTCTCATCTTGGGCAAAAATATAACACTGCCTTAGGCCTCTATCATGTTTACATCAACTGTGCCATCTACAACACACTAATGAAACATGATGAAATCGTTTCTCATTTGCAAAGGAAAAGTGAAATGAGTTACCCTGCAACAGCCGTGTTCTTCTATAGCGTCGCCAGTATCAGGTTAAATCTGCCTACCAATTATATTCCTTATGTAGCCCAGCAACTAAACACAGGAAGTTACAGACGCAGGAGAAGTTACAGACTTACAGCTGGGAGCTATCTCGCAAGAAGAAGAAGAAGAAGAAAAACAGTCTGCTATTTTCCAACAGCCCACTCTGAATAATAAAAGGATATTAAATCCCTTTGCAATAGTAAGAAGATGGCTTGCAGGGCTGGTGACGGAGAGGAAGTTAAATCTTTCTAAATGAAGGAAGGTAAGTCCACTTCTTACCAGGAGATGTTTGGAAAGAAATTACAGCAAAACAGAGTGAAAGGAAGAGAGGAGGCTGGATGAGACGGATCTCCGGCGGCTGGGTCAAACCAAGTACAAAACAAACCCGTTTCAGCACAGACCCAGGGTCAGCTGCGCTTCACCCCACACCCTGGCCTTTAACCCCCCCACATCGTGGCCAACACGGCAGCACTCCCTCGCCGTACTGCACAACAGGCCAGTGGCACGCACTTCTCAAACAACTATGAGAGGTTTGTTTGGCTGCACCGCTCTCTGCTGAAGGTTGCAGGTGCAAATTGGAGTACATCCACTACAGCTGCTTATTCCCACCTGGAGCGGCCTGGATCATGTTTCTTGACATTTCCACCACTTTCAACATCCTCCTCCTGCTCAGTGTGATGCAGGTGCACAACCCCTGCAGACGAGGGTTTTTTGTATGTGCTTTTTTTTTTTTTCATTCGTTCTTCCACAGACTTTTGCACATGCTGACATTTGCTGTTCACTCTTTCCACCCGATTTCAGATTCACCTGGGTTTTTTGGCTTCCTCTCCTGTGGGATGCATCGATGTGAGCAATGAGGAAAGTAGGATTTTGTTGGCAGCTCAACATCCGGCAGAGAAAAGAGCAGGTTTTGATTTTTTAGATGGAGCAAGAAGCCACTGACATACGTCACCCTCCACAGTGTGGAGATAAAAGTGATGCAGCTCTGCAAGAGCCTGAATGTGACAACTGACAAAATGTGAAACAACGGTGGCACAAGTCTGTCAGGGAGATGCACGGCTTTTCTACAGGCTGATTTTAATGCAAGTCATCCCTTGTTCCTCTTATTTACAAGACAATGTCAAGAAAACCATAATTTTGCAATTCATGTACAGAGGCCGCAGCTGTTTTGTTCGTTATATTTTGACATTTAAATGTAATATTATACTTTCTTAGTTTACGACTTAGGTCCCGTTATCAACAAGTGCATGGATACACTTTCAACTAGTTTGGACTAGTTTAGTTTTACTCACTTAATATAGTGACTTATTAAATAATTGTATATTTTGTAGTATGACCAAGTATCATTTATGCCAAAATGATCTTAAATCTTAATTTAAAGTGTGAAAGTTTCCCTTCTGAATGCATCCAACACATTTCTTTAAATAGCAACAACTATCTAGTTACTACTATCAGTTTCCTGCTGCCATAAACTTAAATGATTATTTCTTCAAACTCTGTAAGGCAGAGCACAAATAATTAGGCAGTATCCCCAAACATCCAACACTCCCGGCCACTTAAGGCACACGTACGTGTAGTACCTCGTTCACAGACAGGGTTTTCGAGTAGTATCTAAGTCTCTCTTTCCCCTAAAAGTTATAATGAGGTGGTATTAATCTAAATTAATTTTACATCACAGTCTCCTCACTGTGCACCTCTGCACTTTATAATTGTGTATTACTTTGTGTGTATGCCTATATATTGTTTTTATGCTCGACTGCACAAGTTCTCTCTCCGAGGCAATAAACCTTGAACCCTGATCTATGAAAAGCAACCCCATTAATTCAGAACTGCATAAATACAGAGAAAACCGTCTTCTACATAAGCACTTTTGTTTAGTACACTGGGTAAGTTAAGAAATTGTTGCGACTCAGCCAAAGAAAGAAGTAAGAGTTGGATATGAAGAGATTTATCCTTTTGAGCTTGAATACTGAATAAACAAGAAGAAAAAGAAGCACAGAAGAAAGGACAGAGAAGCGAGAGTTGCTTTTTTTCAGATGTTTTATATTTTTGATGACAGCAGAAAAAAAAACAAAAGTACAGATTTATCTTCCTTTTGGTTCCTAATGGTTGGAGAAGCCTACGAGATGAGATGATCACAAATGATAACTCTTAAAAAGGATGAAGAAATGAATGGAAACAGGCAGAGAGAGAGAGAGAGAGAGAGAGAGAGAGAGAGAGAGAGAGAGAGAGAGAGAGAGAGAGAGAGAGAGAGACAGAGATCAAAGGAGGGTCTGAACTTTACAATCAAAGAAGAATAACAAACAGAAAGGCCCTTTCCACAGCTGAGACCCTCCTTCCCACCTTCCCACTGCTTAACTCCAAGTAACGCAATGTGAAATGGAAACTAGGGCCACAGACACAGTGGTCCACAGAGTTGTCAACAATAATCAAGTCAGAGATTCAGAAGGAGATCTTACACTTAGGCTCAGTATGCAAGGTTCTACTTTGGGCTTTGTCATCTACGCTAGGTTTCTTCTTTTTTTGGTTTGCTTTTCTTCCCCCCTCCCCCCCCCCCCCCAAACATTTGTTTCACCCCATCTGTATCTGAAAGGTGAATTTGTTAACTGCCATTGGACGGTCGGCTATCTTTGTCGTCTTTGTCACGTAGTCGTTGCGGTGTAGCTATCGCTAGCAGGCTCTGCTTGCCGTGGCGTCTAGGATGTCGCTCAGGATTTGATATTGAGGGCGCGAGCAGACCTGTCGTGGTGCCAATCCCTCAGACGGGCATAGCGGGGACTCTGAATCTCAGTGAGGAACTTTTCCCTGATCGCAAGCAACAGAGATATGAAAGAGAGATAGACGGGAAGGAAAGAGATTGTAGGGGAGAGAATAAATGACAAATCAAAGCATGAGTTAAGTGCACAGCTGAAAAAGTAGCAGAGAAATAAAAACAGATGAAACACAAGACAGAAAAAGAATACGATACGAAGGCAAATAGGTAAGTGATGGAATTGTTTCACATTTTGGGATGCATGCTTATTCACTTTCTTGCCAAGAGTTAGATGAGAAGATTTACTTTCATATCGGTTTATTAAATATGAAGCTACAGCCAGCAGCTCAGTCCAAAGACTGGATTCAGCTCGTCTGGCTCTTTAGGGAGGTAACACAATCCACAAACCAGCACCTCTAAAGCTTATTAACATATTAGAACTTATTCAACCATACAAAAACCAAAAGTGTAAAAATACTTATGCTTATTAGCTGGATGTCACGGCAAGAAAGCGAAGAATTTCCCCAACGATTCCTTAAAATTAAATGGCGCCATGTAACAGATTAGATTAATGTTCTAATAATACAAAAGGCTGTTCAAATCACACCACACATGCCAGTAATTAAAGCAGCAAAATTCCAATAACAACATATAACAAAAAAGGTACGTTTTAAAAGTTGTCTCTAAAATAGTTGCCAAACTGAAGCTTCCACACACACGAATGCACAAACACTTGTGACCGAGGAGGCCGACGTTCAAATCAACGACACTCAAGTTTTTACCTGGACCTCTTCATGATTTCATCATCTGGGTCCTGCACTGAGAGATCCAGGAGAGACACACGTTAGCATGCCTTACTGATGAAGAAGGTGCTTTTCACAGACACACAGCTGATCACGAGCCAACGCAAACACGTTGAGTAACTGTGTACATTAAATGGTGCCACTGTTGTAATAAACATGTAGGTCCGTTTGTCAGACTGGTTACAGTCATGAGAAAATCGGAGTCATAGACGACAGCACAGACCTGACAGTTGACGCTCCACCGCTGAAAAATGGACGCCCCCTGTCATCCACCTTTCCTGTATCACTGACTGCTGTCACCCTCACAGATATGATCACATCAGATCAACTGTTCTGTCTTCCCCTACACCTCATCTTGACTGCCAGAGAAGCCCACCCCCTAACCCATCACTCTCTGTTGTCTCACTATGCCATGCCCGGTCCCGACTTACTGAAGTCGGTGCCTGTGAGCTGGGCCAGGATGCGGAAGGAGCGGGACTGCGTGGTGCCGGTGCGGGGCTGCCAGTCCTCGGTGTCCTGGATCAGCCTCTTCTTGCTGCGGTCGTTGGGGATAAAACAGGCCAGGTTCTCCACCCTGAGGCCATGCCTGCACACACACCCAGCAGCACACGGCAGGCGCCGTTAACACAATCTTATCCAGGAGCTACCCACTCACACCAACCCAGCTAATCAGGTGACCTTGAAAGCAGAGGACATCCTGAACAGATCATGCCGTACTTAACGCTCAGCATCATCGCCACGCAAAAAGCGAGCTAATGGATATATCCATTACTTAAGATTTCTCATGGGCACACTGCAGACGCTCATAAAATTGACATTATCACATTAAAGATCGTATTTATAACTGTCATTATAATCAATGGGAGAAAACCTGTCAGACTACAGTACCTGGCCCTGTGTGTGGAAACATTTTACTACTCAGTAGAGCTCTTACTGTGATAGAAAACTCAACAAGCGGCATAAAGAAATGCTTTTCATTTCCAACAGGGTTGCAGGTCAACTGCAGCATGCATTCATCAAAAAGCAAGTAGACATGAAATATGAATGGTTTATAATGAACTGGCTGTTGCATCTCTGTGAATCTACCCAAGAGAATCAGCTCTTCTCTGTGGTCGTATCTAGCCTGGCCATATTAACTGAATAAGCTGGCAAATTAGCCTGCATGCAGCTGGCCCTTACTTGGACTCTGGGTACACATCACCATAGAAAGCTGCTTCACCCCTGTAGAATACAGCAAAGATCAAATCAAGACAGATTGTATTGAGTCAACAGAGAGACAGACGAGAGAAGGGACATTAACAAAGAGTGCAAGATTGTGACGAGTAAAGAGCTTTTAGACATTATGCTTCTAGTTTTGTCTCGATTTGAAACTTAAGACCAATATATAAATGTCCAATATATTTAGAGTGCTGTGGTAAATAATTCACTTTAACTGGTGAGTCATGTGTTTAGACTTTCCTCCAATCTTTGCCTTTTCATTGTATTTATTCAAATGAGTTGTTTTCCTCTAACAACCAGTAACCAAATGCAACCAGTGACGGGTTGCAAGAACACCACGAGTCAAGAGACAAAAAGGTTGGCAAACATTGTAATAAGGGATGGGAATTATTGAGTGTGTGTGTGTGTGTGAGTGTGAGTGTGTGTGTGTGTGTGTGTGTGTGTGTGTGTGTGTGTGTGTGTGTGAGTTTATAAAGGAAAACAAGCAAACATTTTGTCTGGACTGTGAAAGAAAAAGAGAAATACTAACTTGTCAAGAGTTTCCATCTGCGGCGTTAAAAGAAAAGAGGAATACAGAAAATGAGAGAGGTCAGAGTTAAAGAGAAGGAAAACCACAACATGTCAACATATGGCAGAGGTTGTACACAACAGAAGACCAACAAGGCTGCAGGATGCAATAAACATGCAAGAGGTGCCACGAGACATGCTCCGATCATCAACAGGCTCCGTTAGAGAAAGACGGCATTGTGTTGTCTGTCAAATCATCTATTGTCACCCTGACCCAAAATTACTCAGTAGATTTGGCACAAAGCCTTTGCCCAACGCTCCTCTCACCCAACGCTCCTCTCACCCATGTGCACAAATGCTTTACAGAGTTATGTAAATGCCTGTAGCATCTGCTGAAAAAAAAAAAAGAGAAAAAACCTTTGCCTTATTCCTGTGCTGTCGCAGTTGGTCTCCGTCTTGTGCTCTGAAACCCCGTCAACAAAGATAAATGCCACAGCAGTGACACATCATGATGTCAGCCAGGGAAAGCTCTGTACAAACAACATCACACAAAACCCGTTTCAATACGACAGGACAGGCCTAGACACACGAGACATATGCCTTTTGCATCGAACGGTTTACTCTCTGGAGAAATGCAACAATGTCTTCATCAAAAGTGGCTGACAGTTATAATTAGGCTCTTTTCTTCAAAGAAATGGCCGGAGGGATGGTTTTCGGCCGTCTGCAGAGAAACCAGAATGGCTGCTTAAATAATCCAGCACCAGGGCAGTAAAAGCTGCAGAGAATTTATGAGTGAGGCTAAATACAGCGACAGGCCACATCTCACCAATGGCTGCAGTCGGACCATGCTACCACTACCATGACCCAAATTACAGGAACTAGCCTGGCCTATCCTTGAAGACAATTTCATGCCATACTGCAACTTACTGGATCATTTCAGATGTAGCTTTCATCCATTCATGGAATCCTTGTAAAAATCTGAACGGTAAAATAAAAACTGGAGAATGCCAACATTTATTTTATGTAATTGTAGCAGCAAGAGTTTGACCCCGGGAGCGGTCACTTCATTTTTAATAAACAGCAGAGACGATAACAACCCCTCTTTAATATTTATTTTTTTCCAAATAATTTACAACCAAAAGATCAGAAGCCAAAATTGATCAATGAAGTTTTCAAGGAGAGACTTAAGATTTACTTTTCCAACACAAAAGATTGAACTTATGCTTGAGGGACAACATATGAGAAGAGCTCCGACTTAGAGCTGCTTTAGCAGTTATAACGTAGCCCATTAAATGTATTGCATTCATTATATTTATAGAAAAAAAAGATGCACCATGACGTCATCATTACAACTGTGATGTGACAGATAATTAAATAACTAGCTCCATGGCCCTTTAATTTAAGTAAATCCAAAGAGTATCATGGAATTTGTTTATACTCCAAAATAAGTAGCCGGTGACATCACCATAAGAGTCAATTATTTTGAAGCATAATGCAATCAGAGGGATCTAATTAAATGTATTATTGGAGATGTAGACTTCTGACTAATGTGAGGTTTGAAAAAGAGAAACGAAACAACACAGCTTCTAAAAGGACTTGAAAATCCATTCTGCCATTTCTATCCAGCAAACTGACTGGAGACGCAAGATACAAGTAATAAATCAGTCAGTCAATAACCATCTGTTCAAATGGCAAATTAGTTTGAAAAGGTTGATTGAAATTATACTTTCCTCAAAAGTCCACTTTTCACACACACACACACACACACACACACACACACACACACACACACACACACACACACACACACACACACACACACACACACACACACACACACACACACACACACACACACACACACACACACACACACACACACACACACCTTAGGCCAGAGTCTCTCATGATGTATAATGTCTATAGTGTCTTGAGCAATAGCATAAGTTTATAAATCATATGCTTGCCATCTTGTTTCTTACATTATTGGCAGCGGCGTTGAGTAATTAGGTGGATCACAGCAGTGAGTCAGCATACATTTTTTTTATGTTTATCTTTTCTGGAACGGCTCTTACGGCAATACACTGAAGTCAATTCTTAACATAATGCAGTTTCTAATTCCTGAAGGAGTGATTTTCTCTTTAGTGTAAAACCAGAATAATGAGTCATCAGAAATACCATTAAAACCACATTAGTCACGTTGTGGTTACAAAGAGAATAGTGTTTATTTATCCACCTACCCATTCTGTGGCTGCTGCACACTGGCACGGCCCTGTGAGCTGGGGGTGTTAAGTTTAGGGGAGTACGCCACAGGTTTAATAGCAGGTCCTGAGTTGGCACCACCGCCACCACCTGCTGTAAATGGCCTCGCCATCTTGTTAATAGTTGTGCTGGGGGCAAAGGAGTACTTTGGCTGAACAGAAGCCGGAGCAAGTGAGTCCTATGAGGGTGTGAGAGAGGGACACAATGCAGCACAGCGCACAACATGCGGTTACACGTTTGACACACAGTGAAAGTTCCTTCTGCTGTTGCACAATCCCAAACTTTATATTAAGAAAGCTCCCAGCGCAGCCCGATATATTTTCACTGCAAATTATTACTCTAGGCTTCAGGAGCAGCTCTGTCAAAGCCTGCAGGCTTTTCTCTGCGCACGGAAGAAGTGCTTAAGAAGTGTGAACACAGCCATTTTATTTGTGTTGGCAGTCTGCCACGGACGAGCCAAAGTAATCTGCTTCTGCTGGTAAGATGAAAATGCTCAAAAGTGAGAAGTTGTCATATTTGACTGACATGTCTCACTAATGAGCTTTCTCACTGTACATTTTGCATTCACTGAAAAGAACACCTGCTAAAATGGAACATTGACTTTGTGAAAGGTATTATGTTCCTGCTGCTTCACTAAAAACAGCATGCAGCACCAGGCAGTTCATGACACTAATGTACCATTCACATTGTAATCAGTTGGGCAAGTAGCTCTCAAGAGGTTTGACAGTGAAGCTAAATGCATCAGTATTACTCTGGGATTGTGCAAGGCATCACAAAATAAACCACAGGGGATTCAAAAAGTAATATTCACAACACTCCATCCAGCAAACAACTCATTTAGCGACTCGCTGAGGCTTTGCTAATGCACAGTGCACGGACTCTGTACGAGCCCGACAGGTGACTCGGGTGAATCAGATAAATTTAAACACAAAGTGACACAACACACTGTTGAAGCCAATTGTGAGCAACGATTAAAGGAAGTTTCAAATTCAATTAATGTCCCTGTAGTCCAGTAGCAGACCATGCCAAAGCATCCAAATGTTCATACAGAGGTGAGCTCAATGTTTCAGGCAACTATAGTCTTACCTTCTGGTCTTCACCCGCCTTGAAAGCTCTGTGAAAAGCAGAGACGGGGACAGTTATTAATACATACATACAAGAAACTCAGCTTCACACGTTTAAGTTACAATACTGAACAAATCACACAAGACTGCAATATTTCAGTTGTGTTTGAGACAGCTATGTTGACTCTCCATCCAAAGTGGTGATTTATTTCAAATTAACCGAACAATTTATGGTTTATGATGACAAATACTGCAACAATGTTTAAACAAAACTACACAAAGATGTTTTTCTTGTATTACGCATTCTGCCAAATATAAATTACAATGACACAATCTATGATGAGTCACACACACACACACACACACACACACACACAGAGTGATTTCAGTTATAATTTAGAGGAATCTTATTGTCATAGTTTTGGCGATCCTTCCCATTAGTTAAGATAACACATTCTAACTGCAGGCCTAATTGCTTAAATAGAGAGTTGCAGGAACTCTGCTTGAGACCGTTTTACAAGGGGTATTGCAAACAGGTGATCAGACGGGTTATAAACAGGCCCAGTTTAACCCACTTACCTAAACTACTCACAGATGCCTGAATAAAAGAGAATGCAATCAAAATGTCCATTATAATAATTATCCAATGCGTCATAAAACTGCATGAGAACAAATGAACACAATCTACTGTTGGATATAGGATGTTTAAAGTTTGATTGTAACTCCACTTCCACTTCAGACTTGTTTGCTCATGTTGTTTGTGTCACCTTATGCTCAAAAAACCCCTTTCATAATCAGCACTGATGGTCAAGGCGTTAGAAATGATGGGAGAAAAACAACCGGGTTGTAAAAACGTTGATGTTTTCTTTGTGGTGGCACTTTCAAAACGTCCCTATTTTTCCACATAGTCTGAGACTGACCGCAGATTCACCCACCTAGTTAAGAATACTGCACACGCCACAGTGTATTACATTTCTTAACTCTAATCCCAGGATTCACATTACTGCGGTGCCTTTGCTGACTGGAGCAACACAGCAGATGGTTCATTAAAATATCTTTACACATTAAAAAACATCCAGCTTTACATTGCTGCTGGCTCCTAAAAAAATAAAAAATAAAAGTAGAACCCCCTACCATCCCCTGCCTGATGTTTGCATGCTACACAGAGCTACAACGGGGTTAAGCAAGAACGAAGTCTGCAGTCACCCTCATTGTCTCAGGCTACAGTCAAACACGCCCAAAACAATCGCCAGCGCTTCCTGTGACAATGAGAAGTGAATAACCGCTCATGTCATTGCCTGCTCAACCCCTGATAGGGCAATGTTAAAGACAGGATGACAACAGGGCTGATACAGAGAGGAGAGCGACTGCATGTCTGTGCATGTCACACTTCTGGGAAGACAAATCAATGTGACATTCTTAGTGCTTCAGCTCGCCTTAACCCGCAATTTGATGAGTAACACTTTAAGAGGCAGTGATGTAAGGAATGTGCAAGACAGCCACCATGCACTGTATTTATTTTGGCAAACTGGACGTAATTTAACAAATGTGGCGATGATTAAGTCACCGTTTTGTGGAATAAGTTAGTTTACTTGACCGTGTCTGACCTGTGCTGAAACTGAATATGCACACTATGAGATCATTTCCTGCCTCATTTCATGGGTCACTTATCTGAACTGACGCACGCTAGGCTTTCAAGCTGATGTTAGATAGAGTCTGAAATTTCTCCCCCAAAAATAATCTCCCATGATACTGTAATCAACTTTGCACACATCACTGACTCCAACCTCAACCCTCCAGCCAATCCTTGACAGTGAGCATAGAAATGTGGAGCTAGAGTGTCCTTGTAGCTGCTACATGATCTCCTTTCTTTGAAGCCTGAAAGTCTATTGCCCATATTTTTTGGATTCCATTCCTTATATTAAAAAAACAAAAGGCTCTGGATAAGCCTTGCACATAAAAAAAAAAGACAGCAAATGATCATTGGTGTTGAACAAAATGAGGCACTAAAGCAAACAATAGACCATATCTCATCACTGCGCAGCTGTCCTCCTCTCTTGACATAAAAGAAACTGTGGATGGAAGCCAAGATACGAACAAATACAACTGACAATAGCTCTTCTCCGATAAGTGTTTCAGGAAAACATTATTTGCTTGTCTTACAATGTAATAACAAAAGAGGGCGAGATGAAGAGGAGAGGCTGGGGATTCATGGGTAAGAAAACAAGAGTGAAGAATGTGAAATGTTTAAAAATCTCTGGACTGCACATGGAGAGGAGTGCATGAAAGGTGCGGCTGATGTTGGCCTATCAAAACATTACACCACTCCCCGTCAGAGGAAGGTAAAAGCATAAAACTTGTGTCATGCAATAGACGTTTTAAAATGTACAGTAACTGTATTTTCTGCCACTAATGTTCTGTTTTAAACAATATTTCACACACAAAGCCACATTTGGATTTGGTATGCAATACCCTTTACCACATAAAACCAAAAAAAGAAAATACATTCTCTAACCCTCAGGGAAATAACTACAACAAACGTTCAGTGTAACAAAGTGCGTTATTACACACAAATCGTACACACATTTGTTTATCACAATATGTTCGAAGAATTTGAAAAGGCAGAAATACCTGTGTGTGTGTGTGTGTGTGTGTGTATAATTCGTTTCAGGTTTTGGCCGAGAATTCTCGCCAGAAGAAACAAGAAACAGGCCTCACAGAATCATCTCAGGTTCAAAATATGTTCATGGGCTTCATCTTAGTAAAGTGTTATTAATCAACAAAGTCCAACTTTGAGTTCTGCACCTCTGTTGGACAGACAGGGGGCACATCTGGATCGAGTATGACAACTGATCCGTCCCTCTGTAGAGAGCACGACGTCACTTTTCTACACTCTTATCCCCTCACCACAAAAGTCCAACAAGTGGTCTCTTTTCCTTTTCACTTTGAAAACAAAACCCCACCCATCAACCACCCTGCGCTCTCTCTCCCTCTCCCTCTCTCTCTCTCTCTCTCTCTCCTTTTAAAGGCATTTAGTAGGTTAACGTGTAGTGCGTGACCTCTTTCTGCAGGAAAAAGAAAATACATGCAACATCGGCAATGAGTCTTGTGGGCTGCATGGAAAACAGAATTGCAGCTCTTTGATAGCAAAGAGTATCTTTTAGAAGATCCCTGTCAGATACAGTAACTCTCGTCATCTCTGGGCATAATAATAACAACCTGCTGCAATATTCAGTAAACAACAGATTACAGTAGTAGTAGGAACACTCTACAAAGCCTTGGAATCTTTGATCCCCAAAGTTTAATAATGTCTGTACTGCTCTACCTCGAACACCTTTCTCCTTCTCTTCATGAATCTGTCCTCAAACAATCTCAAGTTATTCTAGTCAAACTCATTTGATGAAGTACTTTAATCTTTGCTTTACTTCCTTTTGCGATTCAGCAGAACACATTATATCTCAAAACCACCATCATCTGTTGTGCTCAACATTTCTATTAGGGTTGCAATTATTGATCATTTTCATTATAGATTAATCTGACGATTACTTTTCTTGAGAATCGCTTTGTGACAAATAGTTACAAAATAGTGAAATAAACGCCCGTCATAATTTCCCAGAGCCCAAGGTGATGACCTCAAACGTCTAACCAACAGTCCAAAACCCAAAGATATTGAGTTTACTACCATGTATGACAAAGAAAAGCATCAAATCCTCAACATTTGAGAAGCTGGAAGCGGCTAGCGTTTATGGTCTGGCTGTTTTCTTCTGGAAAGACATAAATGACCTGTGGCCGTTCTGACGCTCAACAAACTCAGAGAACAAAAGCTTTGTCAGAACTGAATGGCCAACTCTCTTGGCAGGCAACAACCAAATTAACGACATGTGAAAATAGCGTTCCGTGTTACAGCTGCGATCACAACCTCTTTACTTTTTGATTTTTCTGATGCTCATAAGTAGTCCCATGACAGCAGTAAGGCTCGTCGTTATACCTCAACAGTACCTTCTCATCTTCAGAAGGCAGTAGACTCTTTTGAATGGTTACTTTCCAGCTTTTTTCTCATAATTAAGCTCCTGATGAAACATTTGGCTTGTACTCTACAGAGACATGTTATCAGTCTGGAATTTCTGGCAGGCGTTATGTGAGCAGGTATGAGTTGTGCATGTTTGTGGGGTATCCAGTGCAAATTACCGTAATTAAAGCAGGCTCACACTTAACAAGGGTTTTAAATATGAATAGGTTGTTGATTTCAAATAAACAAAAAGGCCAGGATATCCGCTTGACAGCATTTAGCATGTGTATCTGCTGCTAAATGCAGATTACTAACCCCTGATCTCGCTTCCTTCGAATGAAAAGAGAGAAAATATTACTAGCTGGAAAGAATTCAAAGAGCATGTACCTCCAATACCGCACAATCCTCGTTACTTTAATTAATGATAAATGTGAGGTTTTTAGGTTGCATCTAGATTTGGATTGGCATCAAAATACATATTGTTGCATCTTCATGACATAAGGATCAGGTTGCAGGATCACTCTGGGTTGATATGTGCACATGTCTTGTGAATGTGAATGTGAAAAAGATTTGAAATCTATGTGGGTTGAATTGGACACACCTTTAAGCAAAGATGGAAAATAATTTCTCTATTAAGCCTCACAGTTCAGAATTAATGAGCAAAAGCATAAATATAAATGACCATATGGTACAATCTGTATCAAAACCAAGTTAGCTTTGTCTTGCTCTACTGTAATAGACAAACAGGATGGAAAACATAATAATTAGTGTTTGACAGCATTTACATCTGGGGTTGTGACTTAAATTGAAATTTAAGACAAAATCTAAACCAAATTTACGTTGAGCCTTAAAAACACACACTGGTAATGCAACCATCTGTCATATTGAGGCGGTGTCGGCGGCGTATATGCGTTTTGTGCTGATTTCTGCTGCTGTGTTTGACGGAGATGTTAAAAGAAAAAAGAGTGAGTGATATTGTAGCGTTCACACATTGCCAGATGACTTACTTGCTGAGAGTGAGGGTGAGGGAGTCCGTTGCTGCTCTGATCTTGTTTTGTGCCTCCACATGGGTCATGTCTTCGGCATTGGTGTCGCTGATGGACACCACCCAGTCTCCCACTCCGACACCAGCCTGAGCTGCCTTCCCGCCCGGGGTCAGCTGGGGAAAAGGAAACAGAAACGGTACATGAGGTGTGACAGGTCACGAGCATGAAAACATGTCCCAACTGTCAGCTATCGGGACAGACGTGCATCAATAGTACTTTTTAACAATATGCCTCCATTTCACGATTTGTTTTGTTGTCGGCAGGTCATGTCTCAAACAGAAATATATATATATATACACATATATATATATACATACATATACACATACATATACACATATAAATAAAATATATATATATAAATAAAATATATATATATATATATATATATATACACATGTATAAATAAAATATATATATATATATATACAAATAAAATACATATATATATATACACATATACAAATAAAATACATATATATATATATATATACACATATATATATATACACACATATATATATATATATATATATATATATATATATATATATATATATATATATATATATATATATATATATATATATATATATATATATATATATATATATATATATATACATATACACACACACATATATATATACATACATACATACATACATACATACATACATACATACATACATACATACACACACATCAGCAGTTCAAAGCAACATGCAGGAAATCTTAACAAACAAAAAGTCATGTTTAGTTGACTTTGTCTGTCAACAACACTTAATAACCAACTCAGGGAGTCTGTGTGTCTGCGTTTGACAAGCCAGCCCAGATATTTCACTCAACACCATCGGGAACAGGCATTATGGGTCATCATGATGTCATCAGTCATCAGCGTATGATTTGCTGCAGATGTGACTATGAAAGGAACTCTTGCGAGCTGCAGACAGGAACCATATGTTACAGAGACACATCGTTTACTGGAACAACCCATCCAGACAGGTAAGTCACTGACCAGGTTCACTGGTTCACAAAACAATGACCTCATCCTCACGGCTGACATATGGAGTCAGAGCAGAGGGCTCGAGTCTTGTTACAAACAGAAAGAGCTACAGTCGATATAGGTAGTGGATGGTTTTCTACATGTACACAGTGGTTTTTGGAGGACATGGCAGTCAGTGTAGTCTAATATACAGAGCACAGATGCTAAATCGTGTTTAGTAAGGGCTTAGTCAGCTTGCCCATGCGGCTTAATGAAACTCGAGACTTGTGTCAAAGTCTCAGATAACTGGAGTACAAAGTGTTCAGGATCAGATAAGTGAGCGAGTGCCAGGATTTCTGGCAAAAAACCTATTAGGATTAGTCTCTGATGTCATGGATCTCTGACAAATGTTAGCTCATCAAAAGCTCAGAGGACTCCGCGGTTCAATCAATAGTTTTCTGCCATGTACAGCTAAGCTATCACACTTGCCGCTTTGATTCTGCACATTAAACATAAACACTTGTGTGAGCAGGGTGGTAATATGCTCAGTAAACTGATGACAGCTCAGGCTGAGATACAACTACGCACCCCACAAAGACAGCAAAGTAAAAAGCCTTGGCTCAAAACTAAAAGAAAAAGGAAGAAATGCATTCCTCAGGGGCAATCCTAGCTACACTTATTTTACAGCCAAGTTCAAACATCACTTTAATTGCCTTTGATTTACACTCACTGGAAGCAATTAGAGGAGTTAAGAAAGAAATCATTTCTCCAGTTTAGGAAGAACTTAAAAGAGCTTGAACAGCGTACACTGGAGAAAACCCACTGACACAAGTGACATATTCTGAGAGGAGCACAGCCTGGCATAATGCTGCTGAGGTTCACAACAGAGAGCCGCAGAACCCTTTTTACTACTATACAGGATTGTAAAAAAAAAAAAGCACCTTATAATTGTAACAAAAATAAAACGATGCTTTTATTAGCGTTTACCAACAATAAGGCATCCCATGAGCCTTAGTCACAAAAGCACTGCCAAAGCCTCAAGGGAGCTGCAATTGTTTAATTCTAACAAAACCGGTTAAAATAAAGAGGTGTTAACATTTTACTAGCCAGTGCAGTAAAAGACACCCATGTAGGGTAGAACATGAACAGAAAACCCCATCATTGTGTGTCATCTTTTCAGAAAGAATAATAAAAACAATCTCTTTCTGAAAATGAAATTTAACAATGAAAGCTATTGCAAAGCCAGCCCTAAAGAGGGATGGGACTCTGGGTCTGTAGAAAGAGGAAACGTTATTTTATTTATTTAATAAAATACAAGGGGAAAAGACCGGTGAAGAAAAAAAAAAAAAAAAAAAAAAAAAAAAGGGAAAAACTATAAATAAGTGAGGAATGCAAATTTTCATACAGAGCACAAGGAGTCACTGAATGGTTTTATGAATATGAAAATATTGAATTAGAGTTTCAGAGACTTAAATAATGTACCCAACACCTTATTCAGACATTTTAATGTTGCTTTTGCCTTTAATTTGTCACCCATTACATACCATCATTGAAGATTTCGACCTCTAAATGTAAGCTAAAGAAAAAGAGAATATATGAAGTCATACAGATTGTAGCTGCATGTGCATGTGCATGTGCGCGTGTGTGTGAGAGTTGAGTTACTGATGGACACAGACACCTGTGCTCCTGGCTCAGGTTCAGAGTGCAGCTGCTCCCTCACTTGAGAAGGCTGCAGTTAAAGTTGCTGTGCTCAGACCTTTGAATGGTAGGGGGCGGACGGAAACCCTATACCCCCCAAGCAGTTTGTCAATACGGCGAAGGACAGTGAAAAACATGTTCCTGAAGGCAACACACAGCTCTGTACCTCACAACAACCAGGCATCTAGCATCATGGTGCAGCCATGATGCATGATAACGTCATGTAGCAGATACCACAAAGACCACTTTTGATTCGGCCAATTCCTCTGACACGAGTGACAAACGAGAAGCGGACTCATTCTGAAATAAATTGTTTTGTGCAAATATGATTGTGGCTCATTTCACACCAATACCATGAGGTTTGTGCATCTAAACATGCTCTACCACAGGGTTAGCCTGACAGTTAGCCTAACAGCCCGTGTCAAGGCTTTTTGGCAGAGCACAGCAGAAGAGCTGTTTTGGTATGCTATCAAATTTCAAAGCATGAGCCAACCTTTCAAAATGCAACGTCTTGAATTCACCTTTGAAGTGCTTCCCTTGACTGACCCTACAGGTGAGCCAGGACCTCGCACTGGGCTGGCTGCTCTTGTTTTTGGTTAAACTAATAAAAAGGCACTAAAGTTTATCTCCGCTGTAGATATACTGGCCATGTAACTCTGCACCAGCTCACTTTTATTCTTTCCACTGCTATTTGGGGGCCGAGAGACAGTCTGTCCTTACATCACTCACACAGCACAGCTGATGCAAAGCCATAAATATCCCTCTGAGAAATAGAAAACCAAACCTGCAAGTATGTGGTCCCCCTGAAACGACTGCAGTGGAACACCTAGCACTAACTCACCTTAAAACCCTGCTGCACTGATCACAACATAAGACATTCACATCCAACTTGCCACAAAAGAAATGCTCCCTGCGGGCAATCAATCAGTAAGTACTGAATTATTAATTCATCCCTCTTACAGGGCCTCTTTCCCCGAGCATGTGTGTATGAGAGAGGGGGAGTCTTTAAAGAGTATACAAGTGATAAAGCAACAGATGGTCTACGAGCCAGACAGAGACACACGCAGAGAAACAGGAATATAAGACTCGATGACGCATCCAGCTGTAGTGGTGGAGAGACATTCACATATCTCCTCCAGATTATTGACGTAACATCTTCTGCAATTTCCTCCGAACATTTGATTTCAGTGTCGTAGCATGTGTTAAACGATAGAAACCAGATGGCGCTCAGGAGGCTCGGTTATGATATCACAATGTTTATGGAATCACGATGATCTGGGACAGATATATGAAGAAACTCCTCAGGAGTCGCTGCCCCACACTGAGGTAGACTCAATTGAAAAGGCAATGAAACGGTGTTACGACCACATCTCGCTTCCTAAAATTTTATGCCAACAGGATGTTGGGACAGACATGAGGATAGATTTTACTTAAGTATACCTCAGACTTCTCAAGAGTCACAGAAGTCTAGAGAAATTCAAGAAAACAAGAAGGCACAAGGTTGTTTAGAAAAGGGTAAAGACACAGTAGGCTGTTTCTGGAGGAAGGATCAAACTAACAAGTCCACTGACTGTCTCAACATTTTCAGAGGTCAGCCTTCATAGGAGAGGATGAGCGTGTGTTGAAGGTTTTACTGAACGTTTAACCCAAAAAGGACAAATTAGGTTTGAAGACTGCATATGTAAAAACTGAAATCCTGTGTTACAAACTGGAGGTGTGACATTCAGAAGAGTTGTAACAAAAGGCACTGTTGAGCTGCATTGTTTAAAATGTAGGATCCATTGTTTTTTGAGTTTGACCCATAACACGGACCTAAGTCAGGATCTCTGCTGCTTCACATTTGACCAAATCTTTCAATCGGCTTCTCACAAAACTTTATGGAAGTGCAAAACCAAAAATAGCTGGAGTACCCCTTTAAATATCATTTGAATGCCAATAACATTAAGTTCACAACCCTAATACAAATGTCAGTTCATCAGTGCCAAGCAGCAACTTATGTTCATCCCAGGCTGTGCGAAGGCTCTACTGACACACGGCTGTTCCCAGTATCACTGAGTCAGATAGAAAGGGATGTATGATTTTCATTATACAAACAAAGAAAGTTCTTGCTTTCTCACTATTTCATACATCTTCTAACACAAGGCCAAGAAAACAAAAAGAGTCAAATTAAAGTTATGTACATATCTTTTCAGATGATAAATGGGTGTATACATATTATGCTAAAGGTCAAAAAGTTATTTATTTCCTTTCACAGTGACTTAACAGTTTGTCTTGGCACGGTCTCCTTTCCTCTGATCGCACTGGAAAAGTATTGCAGTGAGATTGGGAAAGTCCTATCATATGCATGGCAAAAGTGAGTGTGGGAGGCATATTAGACACAGAAGGAGACAAGAGGATTGTCTGTTGGCAGCGACCGGGTGGATACAAGAAAAATCCCAGGAATGCTGAGAAAGCATAGCTTTCCAGGCTCGCAGACAGAGGAGGAAGGAAACAAGCATTCACAGAGCATGGAAACCTTTATACCAACTCACTCACACTCACAGGAGGTTACAAGTCACAGACCCACAACTTTGCAAATACAAAGATGATCAGAATCTCCGTACAACAAAAACAAGGTAAATGATTAAACATGACGTTATTGATGATGTGACAATCTGCCACAGTAAGACCAAACTCAAATTAACTAAATACCCATGAGCTTTAAATAAATCTGGTCCCAACAACAATATCTGTCATGTAATCTTTGCAAAAAACACTTAAATGCATTGATCTTTCTGGAGTTATCGCATGCGCTCTCTTTGCCTTGCAACTTTTACTGAGCCTTTTGCCTTTTGTCCTGTCACTCCACATGTTCTTCATTGTGTAATCGCTTTAAACCGACTGTCTGGGTGGAGATTCTTATCTCATTAGCTACAAACCAGTAAAGAAAGAACACCCAATAAATTCGAGCCAAGTGAGAGCAGGCCTGACTGTTCTTCCTGTTACTAAGGGGTACTGTATATCTCTGAGGTTTACGTCCCCTGGTTGGGCTGTTTTCATCCTCAGCGACTGTGATTCACGGCCCAGTCTTTAATGAGTAATGCAAGGCGAGCCAGCAGTCCCTGAGAAGTAAGGAGAAAACCTGTCACATCTTTATAACTGCTGTACCCTGAGGCCTGGTGGACTGCTGGAACAAGCCACAAAGATATTAGCCACTGACCAGTCGTTAATGATCCAAGTCTAGCAGTACTGGGGGAGTTTCTCCAGAATGGGAGCCAGTCTCACTTTATACCAAGCTGCTTAGACAAACCTGGGTCTAACAAAATGTATGAAGAGACTGGCAGGGAAAGGCTATGCAATACAGAAAATGTGAGCCATATTTCTGTAGGAGGAAATAATCAGCATGCGCAATGTACCTGGATTGCAGAAAAACTGGCCTCCTGCACTGGCTGATTAGTCAAGATTATTCAACACTACTAACACAACTACTGACACACCTGCTGACATTCACACAACAGCACACTAGGCCAGTCTAGACTGAAATTCATCTAAGTCAATTCCTATATCCCACCAAACATCTCTGTTTTGTTTTGGGCAATTCGTCAGATGGGGTTGTTACATCTGTTTGGTGTTTTATGAGTAGAGGAGAATGTTTGTTGTCTTGAATCCAAGGGGAACATTGTGTTTCTGACTGTGATGCCTGCCAGAGAGCTGCGCAGATACAAGACATGTACTAACAAGGCTGGTGATAAATGCTGCCTTCACCACAGGATTACGTCAACCTTACACACACACCTCAATGTGATGCTGCTTACAACACACTGTAGAGACACTTTCGGCAATACTAATCAAAAGCAACATAAAGTGTTGCATCATGCGTTCACAGCTTTTCATTTTTGGCAGCTACAAAAAAACAAAGAATTGAAAGTGTTTGAAAGACTGTGTGGAGTAACCTTATGAGGCCTGACCCATGTATTACTTATTAATTACCTAGTAACTCCTAATTATCTATAAAATAGGAAACTGCAAATATTGAACACAAGTGATGATTTAATAAATGTAAAATCAGTCTAACATTTATACATCACCCCAGCCTCTACGGTAGCAATATAACAATGGAGACAGAGTGGAGAATAGAATATCAGATCTGTGTTCGCAATAGCGGGCAACAATGTTGGAATGATTTGATGTGTGCGCATGAGTGTGTGGCTGCAAGAGTGAGTCTGTGTGTTTGTCAGGCAAAGTAGCACTGCACTTATAAGGCCTGGAAAGTGGTTGCTGCTCTCTTCAATAGCAACAGTAGTTTAGAGAGTATTTGAAATTAATTCAGTGATACGGTAGTGACCTAACACAGAGAGTATAAAGCAATGCGAAACAAACAACAGCATGTGCATAACCAATTAATACTATTAATCCAAACGGTACTGCATGTTAAGACTGACTGGATAAGAGTTAGCATATAGACCATAAAAATGTGAGTGTTATGAAAGTGAACACCACAGTCTACAAATCCTTTTACTATGCAAGCCTGACAAAATATGACAAGCCTGTGCTCAGGTGGGGTCATTGTGTGGAGCGCAAGGCTAACAAACATTGGACATAGGCTTTTATATAGAAGCTTGAAGGGACTTCATTTACTTTACTTTACTTTACTTTACTTTACTTTACTTTACTTTACTTTACTTTACTTTACAGGATGATCGTCCATTCAAATCTTCAAGAAGAGTGTAAAAATATCGATGTTCACAGATGCAGAGAAGTACAAAAGCTGACTTCAATAACAAACAGTTTCTTACCCTTGACACAGTGAGAGGCATGCTGAAGTCCTTGCCACCCTGCAGCCTGAAGCCCCAGGGAGCTGGGCCGCTGAGGGTTACAGAGTATACGTTCATAGCCTTGGGGAAGAGAAAGACAGGAAACAGTCTTAATTAGTCAGAAAACCAGGAAAAAGGTAATTTTCTGCTTCACCCAAGCAGCCTCGATGCCTGTCGTCTCCATTTGTTGCAGACACAAACGCAGACATTCCACACAGAAACTGACATCGAAGTTGTTGTTTTTCCAGAGCATATAATGTTAAATGTAGGAAAAGTCCTGTTTTAGGAATAACCATATTGCTAAAACTAATTAAATGTGTATTTTGGTAGAAATAAAATAAATTCATCTTAAATAACATAGCTTACAAAACAATAGAATACCAGATCTGCCGCAGGGACACAATGTTCCAATATTTATCAACATACAAACTGAGGTTGATATGCGTTGTGTCATAATCTCAGGTGAGCATTCATATAGACAACCAATTCAGAGTGTAAAAAGTATATATTGCAAATGAGTACCACAGAAGTAATCAGCATCAAAAAGCAGCAGCGACATCCAACAGTTATGTTCTCGCTTACGTCCAACTCGTTGTATTTAATTAATAATTCAACCATTTAAAGTTAACTATAATAAAACATTGACCCACAACATATAAACTGGCCTTAACATTTTTTTCTGTTTGACATCATTTATTCAGCTGTGAAACCATGAAAACAGTATGAAACAACTTCAGCAGAACTAATCAGTGACATAGCATGGCAAGTCACTAAATACCCAGGTAATTTTAGGAACCAAAGGCAACTTGAGATGTTGGGCTACGTCACTTGCGAGTTACAGCTGTACAACTGACCTCTGTACCTGCACCCCTAACACACATCTCGCTCCTCCTCCTCAACTCTACCAGGGGTCATTGCCCATCGTGACACACAGCCAGCTTCCCAAGATGCCATTATGCAAACCTACCTTGTCCTCAAGGGGTGGCCGATAGCCCAAAGCTGGGAGAAAGCTAGAGTCAGTAAGCTAGGGCAAGCAGATTCTCTCTGTTGGCAAACCCTACCCCGACACTGTCTGTGACACAAGCGAGCCCTAGCCTCTGCTCACTCCTTAGAGGCTATATAAGGAATGTAAAACTACACCAAACTATTTCAGCCCAACACCCACATGAGTCACAGAGAGGGGGGGCGAAGAAGTAACGTCAACTACCCCTATATTCTGGCAAAAGCCTACAACAGCAAAGTCAATGGATTTTGTTGTTAATAAAGTGTACTTAGGAAGCAGCAGACGGCCACAACTGAAGCAAACCTTATGGAATTCTACATTCCTTAAGAAGGGCATGAAGCACAGTGCAACCAAAGCAGCAATTACATTATAACATCAAGTTCTTAAAGAAACAGAGGAGCTTACGTATTGTAAAAACTGAAATAAGACTCATCGATAATAGAACATAAATTGCAATATGGTCCTTGTTAAAAATAATATAAAAACCAACCAACCAACCAAGCACAACAAATACCCCGATCCACAAAAGCCGCAAGTCTGCTAATTATATGGAAATTATTTTTAGGAGTTTTAATCTGTATCCATTTATTGCGTTTATGTGCAAGACTAACTGTCAATGCACTTTCTAGATTACATAAACAGGCTTAATTACTAAACTTAGATTAGTTTGCTGTCACTTTTCTCATATTATAGTCCAACCTCCTATAGAGAAGTCTAGGAATCAAGAAAATCAATTATAAGGTTTGATAAGCTTGAGAAAATAAATGGAAAGACAAATAGCAGCAACAGGTAATGGAGGTTAGATGTGGAATAGATTTAGTCGTTTTAAACTGATTATATTAAGACAGTAAAAGTAACAGCATGAAAATTGGTGCATTTCAGTTAATTAAATACCACCCTTTATATTAAACCAGAGGAGAAATCATCAACCTAAACCAATGCGTTTGCTAGTAATGCCTGAGGTACTCATTCAAGCGACGGAGTCCCTGTTTAGGGTATTGCTATTTATAATCTATGGTGTCACTGTATTATTTCTATAGGAACTTGTTTTTTAATGAGTGTTGCATACTACACTACCTCAAATACACGGAATTAGACGCTTACTTCTTACAGGTACCGTAATTATAAGCTTGTGTAGCTCACTTTGAACTGATTTCAGTGTTTCCAAGACAATCATTTTCAACGGGTAATTAAAGACTGACGCCTGGTAAACCACTGCAGTGCAGACCTTGAAATAAAACATTTACATTCACAATAGAAGTAGCAGGAAGGGACACGAAAAAAAACAGGCTCTAACAAAGTAGTTAGCTACAGACCGACGGTGGTTTCAGAGAAGCTAGCCGAAAACCCCAAACTGCAAGTTAGGAGCTCAACACAGCCCATACAAAAACTTAAGACTGTGAAAAAGTTGGCTTTAAAAAGTTACTCCTACTCACGAAGGAATGCGTTCGTATGTTTGGACACGTGAAAAAAAAAGCTTACCTCTTGTCTCTCGATGTGTTCGTCAGACATCGCGAGTCAGTCTACTGGATAAAAAAGTCAATCGGTAAGGAGGCTAAGTTTCGGACTTCCTTAAAGCGGACGTCAGGAAGCCACCGTGGATCCCTTGGTGAGCAGCAGGATCATTCCCTCAAATTCTTTTTAGCAGGACTCGGCTGAAACGTCAGAAGTCACATGGGCCGCTGCTTCATTTCATACCCGGGCTATAAACCAGAAGAGGCCGTGCTTTGCAGACATCTCAGCTGTTTAACCATCTACAGCTAATCCCTATCAATCATAATGACTTTTAATGCCACTTGGAAAAACAATTAACACTTCTTAGTTTTGAAAAAACAATACAGCATTGCACAAAATAAACGAACAAATAATGTAATATACGTGTTATTTTTCAACAATGACTGGGCTTTTTTAACAGAAAATAATGAGTTTCCTAAGCATAGGTGTTTAGTAATATCACAAAAGCGGCTGTTAAATGCGTTTATAATGATTAATGTGTGTGCAATCAACTACTGATTATGTATGTTTACGTTTACCTCTAAAGGGTAATATAAAAAACGTGTCTCCTCTCTGAATTATATATATATACGTTTGTTTAAATGTATTACATTTATCTGAGTTATTACTTTGAAGATTAATATTTTATATACAAAACATATGAGCTTAAAATATATTATGCATAATAAATACTACAAAATACAGTAGCTCCACTTCACCTCAACCAGCTACCTTGCAAAAATACTGGGTACCACTTTCTGAAAAGGCATTTAAAGGGTTTAACTAATAACAATGGGTTTGCTATACTAAATTAAACATTTAGAATAAGCATATGCTAATGTAGGAACAACTCTAAGTTTGCCAAGTTGTAAAAAGAAATCCATTTGCCTAGTGTGTCATCCTTTACAAGGAGTCATTATGCATGAGTGTATTTGCTTTTGGTACTTGTGTAGATTTAGCTTATAACTACACTTCTACTTGCAATACATTTGTACACTATGTTATTGCTTGTTGTTATTTATTCAATACTGTTGCAGTTTGTCCTCCATTTCTCTATCACATTGGAACGAGACTTTATTTTCATTGACGAAATTGGCACCCATTATTCTTTCAGATGAATGTCCCATCCACTAATTATATGTATATGGATAGGAGTTAGAAGGAAAACTTAAGTTGTTGATAATATATGTGTGGTATTTTAAAAAGTAGCCTACTGCTGCACATATTTTAATTGTTGTTAAATGGTGTATATTAAATCTGCTATATAAAGCTTATTCTTAGTAGCCTATGGTTTAAATAACAGCAACATTTAAAACATCCCTTTGAGATGATGCTGTAGTGTAGTATGGCTTCTGTGATCAGATGAATCTCAATGCAGAGTGACTAAAGAGATGCAGCAGATAGCCGGCAGATGGAGACAAACTGCAACAAAAAGGAAATGGTACCTTCTGGGTGCTGCCCTGCTCCATCATCACAGTGGCTGAACAAGTGAAGGAATCATGAATCATCAGTGACGGCCTAAAGTCGATGCTTAAATCGTGTATTACAGACTATTTAATTGCCTGACTGGTTGCCTGCAGTAGTCTACTTGGAATAGCTGATATTCGAGTAAAATCTTTAAGTTGTTTGTATTACCGTTGCATAACTGGTGGCTTTGACGTTAGCTAGCTAAACCTACCAAGCTCAGTTAAACTTGTAAACACTTTTGTGAAAGATGGCTGACAACGGCGCACACCCGACTGAAGAGGACCCAGCCGCAGCTTTCCTGGCTCAACAGGAGAGTGAGATAGCGGGGATAGAAAACGACGGCGAAGGATTTGGGGCGCTGGAAGGAGCAGACGACGAACAGCCGTCTCAGCCGGAGCCGGAGCCGGACAACTATGGCAAGTTTGTGACTGAGCTAATGTCAGCTTCGGCTAACAAGCTAAAGCTAGCTTATATGCCTAACGTTACCGGTACATGGACTGGGCTGGTAGTAGCGTTTGTTTGGTAACAATGATCCAACGTTAACAATATTATCACTACCTAGTTGATACAGACGGGTAGTGTTGGTCAGCTCATTTACGATTAGACTAATGGAAAGTTGGCCTTATAGCTTAGCTAGCTGACGATAGTGCATTTGTTTGCACACCGACAACGTAACGTTACGTACACCCTCCTGACGTTGTAACGTTAGTTACAGATGTCAAACTAAGTAGCACTAAGTAACACTGACTATGACCGAGCAAGTATTTATAGTGACGTTATATAACTAGTAGTAATTGAGCTACATTATATTAGCTAAATTAGCTGTACAATTCTACAGAAAAACCTGTCCTGTTAACTGAGTTGATTTGCATAGACGTTAGTGCCCAAACAGGTGCTGCTGCATTTCTGAGATCTTAGCTGTAACGTGTATCTGAAGAACAAAGTGACACTGTAATAGTAGCCATCATTTATTAAGGCAACAATAGATGATAGCTAACTGGAAACTCTATCCTAACATTAAACTTTGTTTTCTTGTAACAATGTTAGACGGTTTCGAAGAGGAGCCTGCCACAGTGAATGGCGATATGTTTCAGGTGAGCTTAACATATATCTTTAGCCTGATTCTTAAATTATGTTTAATTATTTGTTTTATCTCTTTGTATGTAAGTTTTAACATCATTAAATCATTTGAATTGCTTTTTAGCTTTTTTTTTTGTATTGTCTAAACTGGATGTTCTGATGTGATGGAGTTACATTTTACCCAGTATTAGGATAAAATAGCTAGTTTTTTATAATGAAGCTAATGTTTTATGTCCTCCAAAAGGAGTCCAATGGCCCAACAGACAACTATGCAGCCATTGCACAGGTGGATATTCAGAGGCAAGAGCCAGAGAGTTTACGCAAGTGGAGGGAGGAGCAGAAGACACGCCTTGAAGTATTAGGTGAGCAGAGAATTAATCGTACTGTGTAATGCACTACCTACTTTGCACCTGTAATGACTCCCTGTGATTTAGTCATTTGGTTATGCACCTTTTTGTAGTTTAACATTTTCAGGACGAATGATGCAGCATATCTAATTGCGTCACACTTAGATGTAATAATATGTCCGTTCTTTTCGGAAATGTTTCCTCTTTTGAGGACTCTAACTATGTTGTTCTCTGCTGTTGCTCCCTGACAAGATTTGGCATCCAAGACAGCCGAGGCAGAGTGGAAAGAGAAAGCCAAAAAGGAGCTGGAAGACTGGCATGTACATCAGAATGAGCAGATGGAGAAGAACAAGGCCAACAACAAGTTAGTGTCTGACATGTCCCCTGTTAATGTGCAGATAATTAACAGTTGGTTTATCATTATGATGCTGTAATAACTACACTGAACATATTCTAGTCAGATGAAATGTTATATATTAACTAGACTTTATCGTATTAGGTGGATTTAGGTGAGCTGATTTCTTTTCACCAGCAATGTAGACAATTGAAGCACTTATATTGGACTGCACCAAAGGATCAAATGTGACGGTCGTTGTTTAGTGTAACAGTTTTATATTTAGTATTTCTAACTCATTAATTTATTGATTATATAAAGACAGTCTGTCTACTACTTTAAATTGTTTTATTTTATCTGGTTGCAGTCAGTGTTGTAGGTTATGCTTACAAAAAAAACATTGCAGCCCTTCTTTTTCTTGGCCAAGCTAACCCCGTTCTTCTCTCACACTTTCCAACAGACTCTGTCCAAGTCTGGCACGGTATCACTCTGCATCTGTAGCTCTAGTTTTGGCCAGTTTCTTCTCCACTGTGTCTGTGAAAGCGCTGAGAGACAATCCTCTGATGAGATATAAGTCTAAAGCTGTGTGTCCAGTTAGGCCAGGGAAACAAAACAGGAAGCTGGCTAGCGAGAAGGAATGCAAACAGCAAAGAGCAAATGTCACAGTTTTCATCCACGCTACAGCACCAAAGCCGTCTGCCTTAAATGCTTCGCTGTTCCAAGCTTGTTTATTGGCAACATTTTCTTACAGTAGAGGAAAGATTGTATTCAGTCCATTTAAACCTTTTATTTCCACCCCATTGGAACTGTTTCTCAGTCGCTTACATAATCTTTCCAATGCAGGCCCTAACAATTCTCTGCTCGATATGACACTGAACCTGTTCTCCTCTCTCCTTCTTTTTCCTGCTTTCTTGGCCTTGCCTGCGCACTAGGATTGCTGACAAGGCTTTCTACAAACAGCCTAACTCTGATGTTATAGGCTTTGTGTAGGTTTAGAGTTCTTATGCTTTTTAATGTTGGTTGTGTACCCTACCCCAGATATGACCTCTAGTTGATGCATGCCCAAACACTAAAATTACTATTCCGTTTTTGAAGACTTAATTTGGTATCTTTTGCAATTTTATTTGATTGTGACATAGGCTATAGGTTGCGATACATATTTAACGTGTCTCCAAAGAAGTGTATGATTGGTGTAAAGAAACGCATGAAGTTATTGTGCATCTTGTGCATGGTGCGGCTCACGTGAGTGAATTTTGTGGTTGAGCACCATGTCGGGGTTTGCTGTTATGAAAACTGTTCTGAAATCCCTCAAATGTTACAGCTCATTCATATCTTCTCTCTGGTCTCCCTCCCACCTGCAGAGCATCAGAGGAGGCTTTCCTTTCAGAGAGCGATGGCGACAGCCCAGGGACTGAATGGGAGAGAGTAGCCCGTCTCTGTGACTTCAATCCGAAAACCAACAAACAGGCAAAGGATGTTTCTCGAATGCGTTCTGTCCTCATCTCTCTCAAACAGACACCTCTAGTGCGCTAGAGGAGGTCGCAGGGAAAATTTGGTTTTAGAAACATTGCCTTTTCAGTTCTAACCTCACGTTCATCAGAAGTTTGTATGCCCTTTTCCATAAAATTCCTGGTATGTTTATAACCTTTGAAAACTTCCCACCTTTGCTGATGCCTATTATTATTATTATTATTATTATTATATTGAAAAATTATACTTAACCCCACTCTCTCGTGAGAAGGTGGACTGCTCTATTGTTACGACATGCTTTGGCTGGTCAGTTTTATCACTGCTACACTTAAGAAAATATTGTTACTAAAGTTAAACATTTTCCTTCCCCTTTAACTTATGAATTGTTTTAGGTCAGTTTTATTGCATGCCTCTGCCAAATTTTTGTTGTTATACAAATTTGCATTTTGGTCGATTTCAAACCCTTATTAAGCACTATTACGTATTAGATTGTAACCACTTTTGCCTCTCATCAATGTAGACTTCAACACAAAGTGTTTGTTCACATTTGTTGTATTATATCCCTGATTACAATATTTAACGTAGCTAGAATGTTTTTCTCTTTCAAATGCATAAGCTTGTGGCCTTTTTGATGTAGCTCTTACTCCAGTTTGAGTATTCAATCAGATGGATTTCCTCTTTAATTAGGCAAGATTTCAGAGAAGAAAATCAAAACCAAAGATTTCTCTTATCTAAATTTTCAGAGTTCACATGATTAACGGTTTGTGCGATTTCTCATTTGAATGATTTTCTCAGAAGTTTTATGCACCATTTCTGTGTTACACCAATATGTTGTAGATTTTTTTAAACACTAATCAATAAGGTGTCAATTTCAATAGTAATGTCTGCAAATTGTTTCACATGTTGCCTATTTGGACATAATGAATACTGAAACAAGTGAATGTTAAAAGGGAACTGGAAAATAAAAAGTGGAGTGTGATCACCAAAAGTAATTTGTCCTTACATATTTCCCAGGACTTGTCAACAAAATGCCCCGGAGATTATCATTTGAATCCCAGTTGATGTGTTGGGAGCTAAAATGTGTATGTGTGGCCCAGTGCAAACATCCATCCGTAGATGCTCTCACACACACACATTACTAAAGGCTGTAAAATTGGCATTTGAGGAAATTACCCACAATTTTCAGCATTCAAATGTTAACATCAGACAACATGGGAAGTCTGAGAAGCAAGACCAAGTTTCCAGTTGCATTGTTACTGTCTCAGCATGGGTAAAGTGATTTCACAAAGTGTCACATTCCTAATACAACATTTGTAGCCATCATTCTGAAGGATTCAAGTGAAATTGAAAGTCTGCTGAAGGTGGACATTGAGACAAAAGCCTCCTTTAAAGATCTACTCCCAGAGGCCGTTAATATAAAAACTGTTCACAATTAATTTCCCCACTAATTAAAAAAAGATTGTATAAGGAGTAAGATGTCCCCCGACCACAGGTGTGATTGATGCTTTATCTCAAATACACACAGGACACCAGCTTCAAATTAAAGTTTTTTTATCAGGTGTTACGTTGATCATTTCAGTAACAATACAAGGTAACATTTTAAATCTAACCTTCCAGTATTGCAAGAATCATATAATTTATATTTATCAGCATTTTTTGTTTCAACAATAGAAGTAAAAATCCAACTTGCTGGTAAGGAGCCGATTATACTTTGTGCTATAATCAGCACAATGATAAATAATTTATCGCCATGAGCAATTCATAACAATAAATAGTGTTTGCATTAGCATTGTTGTACCCAACCAATGCTGAAAACATAATAAAATATTCAGTTCATTTAGATTGTTAGAATCAGTCCAGTTCCCAGTTGGATCTGGTCTGATGCCGAGTTGAATGAGCAGAGGTGTGGGATTGGTCCATCTTCATGGCTTGGGCTTCATAGTTGTAGTAAAGACGCCAAAAATAATAGCAACTACAGTGAAGCCTTGAGCAAAGATTCGTCCCCTCATCAACAGCTGGGACTGTCTGGTTTTCCCTTGATTGAAGGCACGAAGGCCATAAATCAGCGCTGCTGCTGTTCCCAAACAACCTGGAGAAAACGGAGCAAATCACAAAAGCATTTAACAGAATAAAGTTTCTGAAAAGGTTGACTATAACCAAAAACAAGGTAAATGTGCTGAGCAGATAATGTATCTGTCATATACAATTGCGAATACTTCAATGTCCTTTGGTACACAAATTAGTATATTCAGACACTTGTTTGCTATAAGGGTCACATGTATTAATATAAATGATACCACAAAGACAGTGTGGCATTAATATGTCAATTCCCAACATTAAAGGGTAAATTCACCCAAATAAAAAACGTTTTCTCCCCAACCCTCGTAATGTCCATCTAGACATGCAGATAGTTATGCTAGTTACTGATGAGATTTTAGATATGCAACACAATACAATGTAAAAAAAAAAAAAATGTATTTGCAGCACAAATTTCAAAGATCAATATTCCCGAAACCTTGTTACTTGAAACCTTGTTACTTGAAACCGAAAATGCAAAGTTTGTTTTTACGTGAACCATTTTTCCAAGGGCAACGCGGTTCCTCTTTTGTTTCTTCTTCAAATTAAGACAAGGTGAAATAATGCAAAAGCAACGTCAACACGACTTGACGTGCAAGTCATCCATTAACGAGACTCAAATGACAACACACTGTTGTGGTAGTGACAAACACAAACATACGGTAAATTAGCCACTTTATCTCTGATGTTAGCATACTCACTTACTATTTCATAGCACGCTACAATCAGCTGCGCGTGCTTGAGCTTTAAATACTATTCGATATCATTGATTTGACCACAATGTTGCAGAATAAAGGACAAGCTGTAACCTACTGCCTCGGTGCTGCACTTGTGTAACTTCGCTCAGCTGTGTTCCCCCGCTTGTATAACTCACCTAGTGGGACGAATGGGTTCTCCTTAGTTTTTCTAACGAACTTTTCTTTGAGGGTCTCATCTTTGATTTTTGACAAAGGGTTGAAGCCTTCGATAATCGGAGGCTCAGAAAAGTCAAAGGGCACAAATGCTGACTGCGATGATTTAGGCGTTTTCTCGGGGACCCCTGGTGCTGCAGTCGCCGCCATGTCTAACTGAGACTTCAAAACCAACGAACTACACTTCCGGTTACACTTTGCACTCAGATTTCACAATAAAAGTCATGGATGAAAGTAAATAATGTCAGTGGGTTAGGGTTAGGGTTAGTCTGCCGCCTGCTACGTGTGCATTGTTCACAAATACGTTTCAAAATGTCACTGTTCATTAAAGTGCACTTCTCCTGGGAACAGGATGTAAGCCTTGCATACCTCGGTATTTGGTCAATGTATGGTGGGATGAAATAGAAAGTTGGTGATCTAGCTGTAGGAGAAACATAAAATATATATATATATATATATATATATATATATATATATAGTATATATATATAATTATGTAGAGAATAGATAGAGGAAGAGAGAGGAGAGAGATAAAGGGAAGAGAGATGAAGATAAGATAGATATAAATAGAAGAGAAAAATAGAGATAAAAAAGAGAGAGAGATATATAGGGATATAAAAAAAAAAAAAAGAGAAAAGATATATATATAATATATATATATAATATAATATACAATATATATATATATATATAATATAATATATATAATATAGATAATATAATATCTATATATATATATATATATATATATATATATATATATAAATAAAAAAAAATATTAAAAAAAAAAATATATATATATATATATATATGTATATATAAAAAAAAAAGATATATATATATTAAATACATATATATATATTATACATCTTTTTTTGTTTTTATTTTATTTCTGTGTTTGTATAGCAAAATAAAGTATTAATTTGTATATGTAATATGAGCACTAATTTAATTCAGAATATAACAGCCCTACTATCCACCGGCCAGTTGGCATTTCTTTTATGGTGCTTTAGTTAAAGAGATGGTAACCCTTTGATCAGTAAACTGCAGCCTACGGCTCATAAGCATTTTGCAACCATAAAAAATGTATATGATGCAAGGAATTAACCAATCGAAAGAACTTAAATCTATGTCTGAGGACCACATTTTCTTGATCATGAGATGTTTGCTACAAGATTACCGATAGTATTGTAATAGTATTTCTGGTGAAAAGGCTTGCCTCTTTTTAAAAAGATCCCAACTCTTACCACTAAGTGGCAGTATTGGTAAAAGTTCAGTGTTCCAATAGTCATTGAATCTCAAGCACCATAGTAGTCTCAAGTAAGTAGAGATACAGTATTTTGGAGTTTTGGCTGTGAATATGTACACTGCTCAAAACAATTAAAGAAACACTATGAAACCACTTCAGATCTCAATGGGGAATAAATAATGCTGATATCTATACTGATATGAATGGGTAATGTGTTAGGAACAGAAGGATGCCACATTGTTAAATGGAAATGAAAATTATCAACCTACCTCTGTAGGTTGATAGGGCTGAATTCTAAGACACCCCGAAAATCAAATTGAAACAATGAAGCGGCAGGCTAGTCCATTTTGCTGAAATTCCATTGCAGCTACTCAAAATGGTTCTCGGTACTGTGTATTGCCCCCACGTGCTTGTATGCATGCCTGACAACGGATCCTCCAGGAACTGCCTGCATACTCTCGCCACATGAGGCCGGGCATTGTCGTGCACCAGGAGGAACCCAGGACCCACTGCACCAGCATAGGATTTGACAATGGGTCCAAGGAATTCATCCCGATACCTAATGGCTGTCAGTCAGTGTGCCGTTGTCTAGCCTGTAGAGGTCTGTGCGTCCCTCCATGGATATGCCTTCCCAGACCATCACAGACCCACCACCAAATCGGTCATGCTGAACGATGTTACAGGCAGCATAACGTTCTCAAAGGCTTCTCCAGACCCTTTCACGTCTGTCACATGTCCTCAGGGTGAACCTGCTCTCATCTGTGAAAAGCACAGGGCGCCAGTGGCGGACCTGCCAATTCTGGTGTTCTGGTGTGAGCACAGGGCCCACTAGAGGACGTCGGGCCCTCAGGCAACCCTCATGAAGTCTGCTTTTGATTGTTTGGTCAGAGACATTCACACCAGTGGCCTGCTAGAGCTAATTTTGTAGGGCTCTGGCAGTGCTCATCCTGCTCCTCTTTGCACAAAGGAGCAGATACCAGTCCTGCTGATGGGTTAAGGACCTTCTACGACCCTGTCCAGCTCTCCTAGAGTAACTGCCCGTCTCCTGGAATCTCCTCCATGCTCTTGAGACTGCTGGGAGACACAGCACATCTTCTGGCAATGGCATGTATTGATGTTAGACGGTCTGTGCAACCTCTGTAGGGCCCAGGTATCGCCTCATGCTGACCAGTGGTGACCCTGACCCGACCCAAATGCAAAACTAGTGAAAAACCAGTCAGAAATGATGAGGAGGGAAAAAATGTCAGTGGCCTCCACCTGGAAAACCATTCCTGTTTTGCACTAGGACTTCAGCTGTGAAGAGGACCATCAAGAGATGATACCTCAAAAAAGTCCCATTAGATGAAATGTTTACTCTGTGTTGAAGTCAGAACATGAAATAATATTAGATAAGTAGTAAAAGTTCACTAATGTTCCATAAAACAGCACACAGATACTTTTCAATCTTTTTATTGAATATTAAGGTAAATATTTCACATTAATACAGGCTACATAAAGTAGAGCCACTATACGACATGAAATTTACTCTCATTTTAACCCTTTTTAGTATGTAAACAATTATACATGTATTTACCACTCTAAAAGGTTCTGATTTCTCTTTCTCTTTAGGTAATCATCATCTAGTTCTGGGCCAAGTTTAAATAGCTACTTCATGTTGAGCCCCCTGCAGCCCAAGAACGGTGTATGTGGGTTTAAGTCAAAATCTCTAAACTACGCAGAGAATGGATCCTGTTAAACAGGTGATCGCGCATGTTTGTTTGCATCATCAGGACACTGATAACAATTCTCGCCCAATTTCCTCTTTATTTGTTTGAGAGGCACATTAAAGAATGGCGTCAAGAGAACTTCCGATTCTTCAACCTCTGCTCTGCACTCTCAGGTCTCTACTAAAGTTAACATGTTGTACGTTTTTCTTTTTTCGTTGTCTTATTCGGTCATATTCGTCAGTTGGTATTTCAGGTTAGCGCTGTGGGTCATGCTGTGTGCGTTTGATTGCTGTGGACGCTGTCTAGTTGACGTGGTTCAGGTGCACATTGCCCACATGAGGTGCCCAGGTACCAGGCCACACCTGAAGGGAGAGATGAACAATACGGGGTATATGTTAGAAGGACTGTAGTCAGAAATTATACATCTGACTAATAGCAGAAATACAAGCCTGACAGCATAACTAAGAATATGATTAGAATAAAAGAGGGCTTTACCTGCTGTTGTGGGTCAGAGTTATCTGCATTGTTTGGGACCACTTTAATAATGGGGCTCCATGCGGGGTCGCCAGCATGCAAACCGTTGTACATCGGTGCCCCCGGCCCCTCTGCCATGGGAGGATGAGGGGGCAGCATGGTTCCTCCATACATTGACATGGGCATCCCCTGAACAGACAATAAAATTGCCATTGGTAAATATGTGTACATAGGAGGAACAGGGGTTAAAATCATCTACAGAGCTATGGCTTTGTGTTACCTTCGGGAAGTCCATGTAACTGTTGGGCAAATGCTGAGGCTGGTGGTAGTTGTTTGCAGGGTTTGCAATGCCTGTGTCATCCTGCTCCATGGGCTGGTGCTGAGAGAAGGCAGACTGCTCTGCCTGCAGCTGAGGGTGCATCATGTGGCTGCTCATCAGGGGCTGGGACCAACCAGACATGGCCTCTGTTCCAAGACACACAGGGTTGACATTATTAATGATCTATGTTAGTATGTGGTTGGACAGTTCACACCTAAATCAAAAATACATACATTTCTTCTTACCTGTAGTGGTGTATCAATCTAGATTGTATTGCTGTGAGCTGCAGAGTGTTGGAGAAATCAGCTTTTCTATTTTGTATCACTAAACAACAATGGTTCTTTCCAGAAATCATGACGCGGTTACTCAAGATAATTCAGACCTTGTTAGGAGCAGTAGGAACTATTTTATTTCTACCGAACTACACCTGCTAACAATATCACCGCACAGAAGCAAGCTGTTGGTGGGTGTAGTTCGTTAGAAAGAAAATAGTTCCTACATGAAACTGCTCACAACAAGGCCTGTGGATTATCTTGAGTAACCGGGGCATGATTTCTGGAAAAAGACGTTGTTGAGTTTTTCAAAAAAGAGAAAGCAGACTCGACGGCTGATAACTCCAACACTCAGCAGCTCACTCCAAAATAATCTAGATTGATAAATAGCACTACAGGTAAGAGGAAAATTAGGTATTATTTTTATTTCTGGGTAAAGGGTCCTTTCAAGTCACACTTTTTAAATATTTTCAATTTCTCCCCTTTGTCTTAATTCTAACAAGCAAAAAAGGAAAACAAAATACCAAAACAAAATTTGCATTGGTTCTTACCCGAAGCACTGCCAACCCCAAATGACCAAATGCCTCCCTGCCCAACAGATGCCGTGTAGCTGGTGGTGAGCAGAGGTGGGTTTACGGAACCCGTCTGCCTGATCCTGGCCAGCCGCTCTGTGCCGATGGGTGGGGGAACTTTCCGGTCCTGCTGCGAGGAGTTGCCTGGCTTAGGCTGGGGAGGAGGGGGCACAGCTGAGGTGGAAAGGGCAGATGACGAAACTGTAGATGGAGGCGGGGCGGGAGATTCACCTGGTGGAGAAGAGACAGTTCAGTAAGAAATAGTTAGGGGCACATCAGACATTTGAAAGTATTGCTAAAAACTGAAAAAGAGACAAAGACGGTATAAATACCATTACCATACATTACACCATTACAGATGAAACAAGCAAACATAAAAACATCAGTCACAATTTTATTTTTTAGATGTAAATAGATAAGTAATGACTGAAAGGTTCTAAGAAAATCACAACAAAAAAACAAGAAGAGTGCGAGCCTAGTACCTGATGTGGATGCACTCCATGGGTGAGGGGAAAAGTGCTGTCTGCTGAATGAGGGTGCGCCAACTCCTGTATGACCGTGCAGATACACAGGGCTACCAGAGATACTGGTGGCATAGCTGGTCAACGCTGTGGGTGCAGACAATTAAAGAGACAGCTCATTATTAGGCACATGAGAAAGCAAACTGTACCTCTAAACTTCACCTTGCTAACAAAGTCAAGGCCTTTTGTTAAGACACCTTTACTCTGCTACCTTTTCTCACAATTATAGGATTTCATTATATATTTGGTTTAACTACTGGCCCGATTTTTATAAAACTTGGTGGAAGGGTGTAGCATGGGCCAAGGAAGAACCCAATCAATGGATCGGAATTAGGGGGCAGATACTAACATTATTTTTCATTTATGATAACGGCCTTGGCGGAGGTCTGCGCTCTGTGCCCTTCTAGTTTTAGTAAAGTTTCTCTTAAAAACAGATTTTTAATCTCAAACGGATGTAATTATTAACCCAGTTAAATATACATCAACACAATAATGATCATGTATACACTAAAACAAAAATGGTCATACCGATGGGGCTGTTGACCATCCTCTGTGAGGCAGAGCGGTAGCCAGGGGCTTTGGAGCTGTCTGGAGGAGGTGGGGGCATCATGTTCTCCATCTGGCCCATGCTCATGTAGGCTGGTGGGGCCGAGTACGACTGCTCTGGAGGTGATCGAGCTGGCAGATGGCATGCACCCCACACCTGATTGTTTCCAACCTGCAAGGTGAGCACAATTGATACAGTTATAATTATGGTGTATGGTGTTAATGATCAGCAAAAAAAGGAACCACAACATTTGTACCATTTAGTTTGTTATTTAAACTCCATCTGTGTCATTTAAAGATACTACATAAGAACAGCTAAAAGTAAAACAAGATGTTTATATTATAAATGTTACTTCATCTCACCTGGTTATTATTATCAAAGATGCTGCTGAAGTTGAAGAGGCCTGCAGGACCAAAGTTGGGGGGCATCTGCTGAGGTTTGCCTACATTGGCCACATGCTGCATCTGGGAACCGTTCATCATCCCCATGTTGGCAGAGACCTGAAGGGAGCCTTGAGCCTGGGCTTGGGTCTGCGCTTGTGGAGGCAAATTTGTCTGCTGGGACGACATGTTTTGGGTCTGTTTCGGGGGTTCTTGCTGAGCATTGAAGGGCACGAACACAGATTGTTGTTGTTGTTGTTGCTGCTGCTGCTGATGCTGCTGCTGCTGCTGCTGCTGCTGATGCTGCTGCTGCTGATGCTGCTGATGCTGTTGTTGTTGCGTCTGCTGCTGCTGTTGTTGTTGCTGCTCAGTAAGGGAGTAGTAAGGCCCTGGTGGCTGCATACGATGGGAGACTCTTGGCGCAGGGGCTGAGAAGTGGGGAACAGTGTTGTTGGGGTGTGCAACATTGTGTGAGAGGACAGGAGGCTGTGCTGATGGGTGGTGAGAGTTGGGCTGTGAGTTGAGGAGTGGTGGTGGAGCCTCTGTGGATGGTACAGAGGAGGGGGGAGGAAGTAACTGCTGTCGAGGCTCTGGCTTGGGTGGTAAAGCCATGGCAGGGGAAGTGAAATCCACAGAGTTGATGCTCTCACTGACAGAAACAACCTGGTTCTCTACAGATAGAGAGGGCTTGTCTTTTCCAGGAGGGGCAACGGCACTGGGCTCTGTTTTAATTGGCTGGATGGGGAGCTGTGAGATGGCTCCGACTGGCTGCTGAGGGGCGATGGGTGTAGTGGAACTGTGATGTGCAGGAGAACATGTGCCTCGTACTGCATTGCTGCCACTATTCGAAGAGGCAGAAACAGACACAGGGGTGACACCAGCAGGCTTGGGGTCAGGGGCGAAGAGCTGTTTTCTGACAGAGGAAGGAGTGGGGATGCTCGGCTGGGGATTGTATGGAGTTGGATTTGGGGTATGAGGCGAGGCTGCAGATGTGTTTGGAGCACTGGACGAGGTGGCGTTGGTGGTTGTTACAGAGACTCCTGAGTTGGCTGCGTTGCTGTGCTCAGTATGGGTCGAGTTGATTCTGGCCTGGCCTCCAGTGCTGTTGGTTCCTCCATTGTGCTTGGGGGAGCTGTTTGCACTGCCGGGACTCACAGGACGCACAGGGAAGGGTCCCCAGGTGCTGGCGGCGGGAGAGAAGGTTCCACCAAACTGGGCCATGGGTAGACGAGGGTGTCTGATCTGGTGCATGGTCTGAGCCGCCAGTAGAGCGAGCTGAGGGTGAGCGTAAGCCAGGGGCAGAGACACGGGGAAGGGCTGTCTGACATTTGATGACAGCCCCTTTCCAATCTTTCCCCCGGCCTGAGAGGAGGGTGAAGACGAGGATGAAGAGGGCTGGAACGAGACACCTGTGGAGGTGACCAACGAGCTCAGGGCCTTTGGTCCAGTGGTTGAACCGCTAATGGCCCCTGCGGTACTGGGGAAGGAAGCGGAGGTCGTTTTAGAGCCTGGGGCTCTGATGTGATTCCGGGGGATCAGATCTTCAAGCTCTTTGGCTGGGTCTTGGATTAGAGCATTGATCAGCTGGACTGCATACCTTGTAGACTCTGTCCCTCCTCTGAAACAACAAAGCACAATTCATTCAGTCTATGTATAACGAATCCAAAGTGATGACATAATTCAGCCTGATAAAGCTTTGTGACAGACCAGAGCACAACCAAACAAGTTGTAGTGATAAAGTGCAAGTATTGCCCCTTTTCACGTCCTTTGTTTTGAGTAGGTTGCACTGCACAGTTCTCTTATTGCTCATATTGCTTTCAATTAACACAAAAACTGTTTCTCCAAAGCAATTATTAAAGCCACTGCTGGTGTCTAAAGTTCTTTGACTACTGTCGCTGCATTGTTTTCATGCAATCAGCCTTCTTATCTTGAGTCATGTACGAACGATAGCAAATGTGCAGGCTTACTGTTTTCACAATAACAAAGGTGGCCCAAGAGGCAGGCACCACACCTACCAAGAGCTACACTTCCATTGGTTGCACATTAGGTGAGTCTATGTTCCCCAACATTGTATTTGAGATATACTTTGTGTGTGTGAAATTTGGGAGGTTTTATGCATTATCTCTTATTTTGTTTCATTTCCATCCTGCAGCACTCAGATGTTCTAGTATCTGTGGTACATTAATGCATAAAAGAGTAAAGATGATTTGATTTGAAAAAGGGAAGGACACTTAACTTCCCTGAATTCTACAAATCCAGTGTCCCCATATTTTAAAGTGTTGGAATAGCCCAGTGGGAAGGAATGACATCATCCAGAAGGGGCTTACATGCTTTATGCAACTAACCAACTGTTATACTCCAGCTGCAGTGATGTTTACAGTCCACCAGAGGAGGGCATTATTTGTACCTGATGGTGATCATCCTCTCTCCGTTCTTGTCCTTCTGTTTGTCAACGTCAATGTGAGCTCCTGTCACGTCCTGGATGGCTGTGATGTTGCAGCCACCTCGTCCCATGATCCGAGACACAACGGAGGCTGGCACAGACAGCTTCTTTGATCTTTACAAGAAGCAGGGACATTTCATTATTTGTGTGTCTATACTGGCAGATGGCAACACTACGGATGGTCATTTATATTAACGAATAACCTCAAACCCAAACAATTTCAATGCAGAATTGTGAAAAGGTTGCATTGCAACTGGATAAAATGAAACAAACAACTGACCTTCTGACCACCTCCTTCCAACCTTCTTCTCTCTTCTGGCCTCTCTTGGGGCTTGTGAGGCTGAGCTTACTGTTGGGTGAGGTGACGGGTAGAGCCATGGTCTTGAATGGTGAGGGCAAGGAGTGTGAGGTGGAGTCGCTCGTGTCCAGAGCTCTGTGACAATACGGACAAAACAAATAACAGATTACTTGATTGTCATATGTTGGTTGACACTTGAAAAAAGATTTGAAATGAGCTATAGGTGGAAGTTCAATTTAACAAAACATATAGTTCAAACATAAAAATAGCATTTTAAAACTCTTTTTAAAAGCTTGTTCTTCCTAGATTAGCAGCTACACACACACACACACACACACATCAGATTATACATGTGCTGTGCTCAATCACGGACTCACCTTTGCGTTGGTTTTGAGATGGAGACTGTGACCTTGTTGTCCACCTTGCCTTCAATCTGCGGCAGAGGACAGTGCCTCTTTTCTAGGCCCCGCAGGAGGCTCTGGGCTGCTCCTGATGAGGGGACTGAGGAGGATGAGGATGAGGAAGAGGAGGAGGAGGAGGCGGAGGAGGTGAGGTCAGGGAGGTAGTTGAGCTCCTGACTCTTTCCCCCACTGCTGCTGCTCTCACTGGCACAGTCGGTGCTATCCAAGGGGTCAGAATCACTGTTGCCACCCGTCAATCCCCCACCTCCGCCCCGTGGCTCGCCGTGGATCTTGTTCTTGTCAGCCTTGTGCTGTGCTAGTGCAACCTAGAAGGACGAAACATACAGACGTCAGCATATTGTCTTTTTAGATAGATAAAGGGTACATTAAGCATATTATGAATCAGCAAAGACAAACACTGATAGGAGTAGTAGTGCTCACCTGCGGATCCTGTAATATGATGGGTTCGTTGGACGAGTCCTTGGTCTTGTTCTTTTTGTTCTTGCGATTGGTGCTCGGGGTAGTGGCCACACTCGCTCGCTTCTTACCAAAAGCTGTAGTGAAAGTGGTGGAGGTGGCAGATATACCAATGGTGGTGGTGGTGGTTGCGCTTGGAGGCTCAATAGGAACCTCTTCTTCTGAGGGGGGGGAAAGGTCAAATGCAAACAGGCACGGTTACAAACAACTTAATTCTAGTACAATATAACTAAGTATTAGAAAACTCAAAAACAATTATACAGGCTCAGGGTTTCCTACAACTTAAGGCAAGTTACATTCATTTAAGACCAACTTCACAATAACTCTGCACGTGGGATTCCACTGCATTGATTCCCATCGTGTGGAATTTGAAACATTTTGATAGGATTCATGTTGATACCCATTAAGACCTTCTTTTCAGATTAATGAATTCAATGCTTTTTAAGACGTTTCAAAGATCTGCTGGAACATCGTTATTTCAAAAGTCATAAAAGGTTACCGTCAGCTGAATCCTCCTTCAGCTCCAACATCTCAGAGAAGTCTTCCTTGGTTTTCTGACCCTCCTCTTCCTCCTGCTTCCTCTTCTGCTCCTCCTTCTTCTTCTTGCGTTTCTCCTTACGCTTCTCACGTTTAGCAGCCAAGGCCTGCTTCTTGCTCTCCTCTCGGGACTGTCACAAATAACACAGAGTTGTATAAAAGACACGTTTGTCCTCATCCACTGTATTCAAAATGCTTTAAGCTTCAGCACAGCTATGGGGTTATTACCTTCTCCAAGTCTAGCTCCTTGAGGAGAATGCTGGCATTCTTGTTTGCCTCGGCTGCCTGCTGGTCTTTGGCTTTGACGATGGTCTCCATGCATTGGTGGCACTTCTTCAACAGCTCCTGCAACAACATGAAACCAACAGCTGGAGTTACAGCTCTGCTAACTTCTTCATCAGCTGTCAATTTCAAAAGATGAATAAATCAAAATAAATCAAGCTACCTTGTCAGCAATGGTGGCGATATATCTCATGCACTCAATATCTGATGGGAATTGGTTGACCTCCTTCACAAGATACTGCACCACCTTCACATGACCCTGAAATGTGAAGTAAAATGGTTAGTAACCAGAGGTTTGCCAACGTGTAGCGTGACACACTAACAACCAGGGTTTTGGTAAACTCTGCACCTTGCGAAAAGCAGCCATGAGTGGGGTAATCTTGCGGTTGTCTGCTGCATCCACATCAGCACTGGCATGCACCAAGAGCTGGACCACGTCAAAATGACCGCCATTTGCCGCCAGCCACAGAGGAGTGTTCCCTTTCTTGTTTCGTACATCAATATGGGCACCCCTGCAAAGACAGGAATATGTGTTGCCTTAAGGAGTCACATAAAGGCATGCAGCTTAAAGCTGGGAGATGAGACGTATACATTGGCAGATGGCAGTGATGCCTGATATTAATAATCAAACGAAGTGAGCCTTTATATTTCTTCCTCAAAAGCATTCAAAGTGTAAAACATGATGTGAAAAAAAAGCACCATCTGTAGATTCATTGAAACCAGCAATATGTTCACAGACAGCCTGTGCCAGTATAATTACCTACACGGCATCAAACAACACACAGGCAGGAGAATTATTACCTATTGGCTTCCCAGCCTTCACTCAACAACAGGAGCGACTGAGGATTATATTATAATAAAACTATATGGTTCTGTACAGAAGCACTGACCTGTTGATAAGCAGCTCACAAAACTTGTAGTGGCCCTTGTCAGCAGCAATGGTGAGGGCAGTATCTCGGGATGAGGGGACAGGGGGCGCGTTGACATCAGCGCCTTTGTCCAGAAGCACTCTGCCCACTTCTGCATAACCTCCTGAGGCTGCCTCCATGAGAGGAGTAAGACCGGTCTGCATGAAGTGAGAAGTTACTTAGCATGATAGCCAGCAGCATTTTGGGTTCAGCCAGTGGAGACTCGCAATATTTACAGTATTAAAGTCTAGAAACTGGTGACTGTTATCCAGGCTGCTCACCTTAGCACGATGCTCTACGTTGGCCTTGCGATCTAGAAGAAGACTGACGACCTCAGCACGCCCCTGGAAGCAGGCTAGGGTCAGAGCTGTGTTTCTGTTGGTCTCAATCTGGGCGTTGATGTCCGAGCCCATATCTAACAACAGCTTCACCGCCGGTACGTGACCATTCATGGCTGCCAGCATCAGAGGAGAGATTCCCAGCTTACTGCCAGTCCTGGTGAGAGAAGTAAATAAATCATTTAGAGACCAAAAAACTAAATAAAAACAGCTAAACATTTAATGTGCACTAAGAAGCAAAACATTTTCAGTATTTGTCTTGGTTTCAGGTGTATGCTGTTGTTTTACTGCAGTTTAGCAACTTGACATGCATTTTCATGCTTTATCAAAGTAGCAGCTGCTATAAAGCCTTGGTTTTGAAGTCACCGCCTTACTGTTTCCTCACTCCTTATTTATAACAGAGTTAATCATTGTTCTTTTGCGGCTAAAACGCACATTTTACAGAGATGTTGCAATAAAGCTGAAGTGTCTCCAAAGTTCACTTTCAGGAACTAAAACAATGTTGTCACCATCAGATTAAGGCAAATGTTTCACTCAAACCAAGAGGCCTAAGAAATGACTGAGGCTCTTGTCACTCACCTAGAGTTGATCTCTGCTCCAGCATTGAGGAGTATCTTGATGATGTTGACGTAACCCCCAGAAGCAGCCAGGCTAAGAGGCGTGTAGTCAGAAACATTGCGGTGTTCCTTATTAGCTCCTCGAAGCAGCAGCAACTCAACCACCTGACCAACACCAATGACAGTTGCATAGTTAAAGCCAGGAATTGTTTTTACAGAATCTCTTTATGGTGAAGGTAAACTGAAAGACATTGGTTTACCTCCTGGCGTCCCCCAGAGCAGGCCAGGGAGAGGGGCGTGTCTTTGGTTCTCTCTGACTGAGCCTCAATGTCACCCCCTTTGTCCAGGAGCACCTCCACCACTCCTACGTGACCAGCAGTGGCAGCCAGGATTAGAGGAGTAAAACCTGTAGAGAACAGAGGAAATATGAGGGTTTTAAGATTACTTAATATATGAATCACCTCTTCTGAATAAAATATCCAATTCATACCCTCCTTGGTCATAATAGCATACAGTTTTTTATATGCCCATTTTATTATCACGTTTATACCTTTTTTGTCCCGGTGCTCAATGTTGGCTCCCCTTGCAATGAGGACAGATACGAGTTCCTCGTGTCCTCCTGCACACGCCAGCGTCAGCGCTGTATCATGGTTACTCTCCGTCTGCGGGGAAAATAACATCTCTTAATGGGGTAGAGGACTTGCATACATATTCTCACTTGCATTGTCAATTTTCAGATCTCCATCAAGTCAGAATTGACATCGTGTCTTACATGTGCATCGATGTCGACAGAGGGGTAGAGGGGCAGGACTGAAGGGGGCGAGGCGATGTTTGTGGGTATCTGTGTGGGTGGCTGGGACAGGGGCGTGGGTGAGGTTGTAGTGTTCAGCATGGGCACACGGCTGCTTACAGCTGCAATACAGAATAAAGAATAAAGTTACAGAAACATACAGATTAGGGATTTAGCAGACACTTGCATGAAGAGTCAACAACAATCACAAGTCACCTGCTAATGCACTTACCTGCCATGATGTCATCCAGCGTGTCTGTGAGCGTCTGTGCAGGTGTAGCTACCATGAGCCCATCTGGGGCCTGCTGAGGTATCATTCCTGGGCCTAACCCAGTCAACTGTTGACCCTGACCCTGCTGCTGTTGGCCCAGCATCTGCTGCCCTACCAGTACCCTCTGCAACTCTGGGCTGGTGCTTCCCGGGTAGTCTGCAGGGTTGTAGTCTGGCAGGGGCTGGATTGGGATGAAGGCAGTCTGTAGAGGCAGAGGCAGAGGAGGAGGCTGGGGCTGGGCCTGTGGCGAAGGGGGCAAAGGAGGCTGCTGTGGTGGATGTGGCCCATCCCTGTAGAGGATTGTGCCCACCTGCGGAAGCTTGGGGTAATCGTCCTCTTCTCCGTCTGCTTCGTCCTCTGAGCCCTCCTCTTCATCATCGTCTTCGTCTTCCTGAAAAAGTATAGAAAACAAAGTCTCCTGGTCAATAAACAGTGTTAGGATTCCAAAAAAGCATCATAATGATAGAAAAATCAAAAAACTAAATGACTGAGAGTTTCACCTCTTCCCCTTCCTCTCCTTGCTGCTCCTCTTGCTCCCCATCTTTGTTGGCCTCTTCATCCGTGTCAGAGCTGGCGTGTACTTGTGCACCTGTGGTGGGAAGCGGCCCCGGGGGAGATGTCGTACTTCCAGGCCCCGGGCCTGGGCCTTGGCTCTGTCCAGCCTCCTGCTCCTCCTTTAAACCTTTCGCCTCCATGTACTCTTTGGTGAACTGTTGCTGTGTTTTCAGCTGCAGCTGGCGCTCCACCTTCTGCAGCTCCTTCAAGATTTTCTTCTTCTTCTGCACCTAAGTGGGGAACAGCCACATCTGTGTTTGACTAACTTCTGATACGTTGCTATGCATGCAAAATAACATTTAAGTGTGAATTTGCTCGTAAAAAGGTAAAAATCTATCTTACTTAAAGAACAAAAAAACAAAATTCTAAACGAGATTAGGTCTTAAATAGATGATGGATTATACCTGCTCCTCTCTGCTCTTCTTCAGCTCCTCAATCTTGTCTTTGGTGAGCGGCTCCCCCTGAATGAGCTCTAGCGACTGAAGCTGGGCCTTCTCGATGGCGCTGATTCTCTGGCCCAGCTCGTTCAGCTTTCCCTCCGTCTCCTCCACAATGCACTCTAGAGGCTGGCACAAGTGGAAGGGCGGCAGAGGCTCTGCTTCAGGCCCCCGGCCAACTGAGCTGGGGACACCGGGCTGAAGTGCTGCTTGTCTCTGTTTGGACGCGCCTGGATTTGTACAAAAGAAAACCGAGAAGTTGAGGATTTGGATGGGTTAACACCAAAATGTCTTAAAACTGGGGAGATAACAGCTAAGTGAAGTCTGCAACTCCATTTTGTGACTACACTCACTAAGTGACAGGATTTATAGCACTGATTACCTTTGCTGGAGACGGGTGGGGGTGTGGCGATGTTTGATGGGGCACGGTCAGGCTCTTGAGGGGGCACTACCATGGCGAGAGCTTGGAATGGGACACGAGGAACCTGTAATAGCAAAGGACATGTTAGCTTGAAGCAATCAAAAAGAACTTTTAGCTTAGCCTCTTACTACAAACAGATATATTCCTGAAAATAACTTTCACAGAAAGTGTGTTTTATTGCTGGATTTACCTGAGAGGCATCTTGCGAAGGGGGGGTGAGCTGGGAGAGGTCAGGGGCTGGGACAGACAGGATGTTGTTGGGATAGTCCAACAGGTAGGACACCACATTGGTGTGGCCACCTTTAGCAGCTTCTATCAACATAGTTGAACCATCCTACAAAGAGAAAGCATATACGGTTTCAATAACATGTTAATATTATACACTTGGGGGAATGCAGAAATATTCCTTAATATTCTAACTGGTCTAATCTATATCCAGAGTGTGTGCATTACTTTGAGTCTGTGTGTAGGATCCGCCCCATGTGCCAGCAGCAGCTCCACCACAGCCAGGTGTCCACCAGCACAGGCCAGAGACACCACTGTGTGGTCATTATTGGCAGTAGCTCTGTTCACATTAGCACCTGGTCAAGAGAAGAAGGGTAAACACATTAACTCACTGTGCCAATTCACTTAGTGTGTAAATTCACCAATACAAGTACTGTAACAATTAGTAAATCTATTACTTGTGTTTTATTACCAACAAAAGGTAAGGGCATCAGCGCACAATACACTGCATACAAATTGGAAAAGAAATCTCTCCCTAAATGTCTGTAGTGATTTCATATTGATCAGACAGAGTGACCAGAAGATGCTTCCTTCTAGAAGGATTTGCAAATTGTTTAAATAAATTAAAACCATATTTTTAACATATTTCAAGCTTTTGATCTCATCATATCATAATATTACATACAGAAAGGTTTTTAACTATTTCATATTTAAATTCACTGAACTATGTTTACAAATCTGCTTTAAATGGCCACTTTATAAAAATAAATAAAAAAGTAAATGTAACTTCTCTGTACTGCTGGTCAATAACGCACCTTTGCTGATAAGGAACTGCACTGTACAGAGATGTCCCGCCCTTGCTGCCTTCATTAAGGGCGTCCGCCCCCCTTCAGACTCATGCTCCTGGAAGACAAAGATGAGGATGTGTTTGTTAGAGTTTAGTCCAGAAGTTAAACAAAAGTGTTACACAAAAGAACAAATGCCAGTAGATTAGCTGACATATCACATATCATGAGACCAGAAGAGAGGGGTTAGATTTATTCTACAACAAGGCACACTGCTTTGCAACAATTTAAAAGCCTTTAATAAAATGGGCTCAGTACCTTCTTCAGGGCATGAAGAAGATCCACTGATCATGCCCTGAAAAAGACTAAGTACAAGTCTAACCGCTCTCTTTTTTGGTCTCAAGTTATGAATTATATTTGTCCAGAAAAATGTGACTGAACAAAAGACGCAGCTGCTCTACACACTTCACACAATAGATAGTGTTCTATTGAACAAATTAACATTTGCACACAAAAGACTCAAGACTTCCTTATGCATATGCTCTGATGTTTACTAAACCTATGCATAACAAAGAGGATTTAACAGTATGGCGTACCAAGTTGGCTCCAGCCTGCAGCAGCACATCCGCCACATCAGTATGTCCGTTCTCACACGCATACGTCAACGCTGTGTCACCCGTTGCCGTGGTGGCATGAACGTTTGCCCCTGCAGCCAGTAGGTATTTTACCAACTCCAGGTGACCTTCCTGTGCAGCCTCCATTAGAGGTGTGGAGCAGCCCAACTCGATGTCTGCGCCCGCCTTGATGAGGAAGTCGGCTACTTCCAAGAAGCCTCCGCAGCATGCTAGAGTCAAAGCTGTCTCCTGGGTCTCCTCTGTCTGGGCATTGATGTTAGCACCTTGAAAGAGAAGAAAGGTTGCTGATTAATGACGAATTTCTTAAAGTGCAAAACATGCAGCCTTTCTTTAATAAAGATAGACTGCCAAATAAGTGTGCACTATAAACTGGAACGACATTAAGTTTCAGTTTCCCGGTTGTATCAGAAAAAGCTTGTTTACCTTGAGCCAGCAGCAGTGCTACCATCTCTTCATGGCCTTCTCTAGCTGCCTCCATGAGAGGCGTGTAGCCTTCATCATTAACCTGGACACAAACAGAAGAATCCGCAGATCAGAAAAAATCGGAGAAGATGACTCACTGCAACATTACTCTGTGGTACGGCTTCTTGTCTTTTGTGTCCGTGTATTCTCACTGAAGATGGACATTTTCAGCAAGCTAGTCCTTGATACTTACACTGTAGTCGACATCTTGACATAAAGTGTGGTGGTTGAGGAGAGATCACAAAACGCTGAAGCAATGTCATTTTGCCTTTTATCTAGTGTTCAAGTCTGTTACCTCACTAAGTGCATTCATTTCTGTATTGGGATTTAAATTACAGCAATTAAACACCAAGTAGTTAGTTTCATAGATGTCATTTTATGTCAATAACAATTAAATTCCCATGTCAGAAACACATTCTCATCTTAACATTAATTCCTATCTATGTTCTAAGACTACAGCTGATACATTGTACTGTGTATGTGTATGTGTGTATATATATATATATATATATATATATATATATATATATATATATATATATATATATATATATATATATATATATATATATATATATATATATATATATATATATATATATATATATATACATACATATACATATATATATACATATACATATACATATACAGTACAATGTATCCCAATGGTAGCAGTGAAGTAGGACTGTCAAAAGGTTGAAGGCTACTCTCCACAGAAAAATCTCTACTGCAGTACGTGTCAAATCAAAAATGAGTTTACAGCTAAATAAGTCATATTTATATACGCAGCTCCAGAAAGACAACATCAACCTCTCTTGTATTTTATAGTCTTCCCCAAACCTGCGTTGGACAGGGTTCATACACATTCTTAACAAAAGGACTTTGCAAGGACTTGCCAGGCCCAATTTCCTCCAATTCAAAGACCCAACAAAATATAGGTTGAGACACGGGTTACGGTTAATAATGACAATGAGAAAGCTTTACAGAAGCTCACAGACAAATAAAAAATGTGTCAACATTTTGCTGATGTTTAGTAAAAAGAAATGTATAAAAAGGACTTGCTCCAATATATAAATACAAGCACTTTCAATGACCCATGTCCATTTATAAAGATGGTCAAGGCCTTGAAATTGGGGACACTTGAACACTTTTTTCCCTCAAATTCACAAACTTTCAAGGATTTTAAGGACCCGCGGGAGTTGTTCTTTACACACCTCCTCCAAGTTGGCTCCTCTCTCTATGAGCAAGGCTGCCAGCTCCACGTGTCCTCCACAGGCTGCGAGGGTGAGGGGCGACTCAAAGGAATCTGCTGGCATGTTGACCTGCGCACCGCTGTCCAACAGCAGCCGTGCCACCTCCACATGGCCGTCCTGGGACAGCGAGACACACAGAGAATGTAGAGATAAGCACCTGAATAAATATTTGGGACCACTTCTCAATTAAGACAATATACATTCACACTGCACGAGTCCGAGACCTCGGGATTCTTCACAATGCACTTATATAAACAGGGGGCTATAACTCAAATCGCAAAACAATTCCTGACGACTCGTGATGGATCAATAGTCGGTTTCCATACTTTTTCTGCTACACTCACATTAGTGTAATCATTAATGTCCACCAAAGAATTTGGAAATACTTTCCTAACATAATTTGTTCCATTTATTTATTTAAAAGAAACAAAGAAACTTTAAATTGGCGCTGGGTTAAATGGTTGAAATCATGATCATGGGATATTGGCATTCACAGGCTGTGCTTTTCCTATGTTTTCCCCTATAGTTGAATATTATAGTTGGTAGAATTGTACCAAAACAATCTTTTTATAATGCCAAATATAATGTCAATTATACATTTCATATTTTCCCCACATATTCATTCTGCAGCGGAGACTCAACGCTGCGAGTCCATGAACGAAGCAAATTTCTGTGGTCAAATGAGTGTCTGTTATTTTAAGTGCAAAAGTCAGTTGAACAAGTGAAGACAACGTTGTCGGTTACAAAACAGGCTTGGTATTGAACTGGAAGAAATGTAATGTTGTCCAGGTGCGTTTTATGTGGAGCGAGCAGTGTGTCAGACTGTTTAAAAAAATATTCTTGTCAGCAACCAGTCATGTGGTAACTTGCTCTGATTAATTTGGCATGCAGATAACACACCAATCAATGTTGTTTTTACTCAACTCCTGGCATTTGCGCCTGGTGTTATTCACAACTGTAATGGAAGCTGGAAATAAAAGGAAGAGTGGTTCATGTGGATTTTAAAAATAGACTAATAATACACTTTATAGCGTTACATGCGAGAACGGAATTTGGTGCCACTGTTAGAAGTGTTTCCGAGTGTGGACACTGAAGGTGTGCAGCTGTTGAGCTGCCGATCATTTGATTGCATTTTTAACAGAAAAAAATGGAAATTAATTGTTATTTTAAAACTAAAACATTAAATTAATGCCTTATTAGTTTGAAATGAAAATACAAGGAAATATAAAACGAGTGGCAGCGTGAACTGACCCCCGAGAAGAAAATATTTAGATAAAGGTTTGGGTCAGATGCTCACCATGCACGCCTCCATCAGTGCCGTGTGCATCTCATCTGTTTTATGTTCCTGGTCTGCTCCGGCCTCCAACAGAAAACGCACCATATCCAAGTGACCTGCAGAGGACAAACCAAATCAATTTTCTAAACATTTTATCACAAAGTATTAAAGAGTATGTTCATAGCACAGAACCTAAGTAAGGTAATCACTAGGACAGGAAACATCGAGTTCTCACCTTTGTAGCAGGCGAGTGTGAGAGCGCTCTCCTTGAACTCATTGGAGTGTGTGTTGATGCCGGCGCCATACTCCAAAAGTACCCTGGCCACTTCTACGTGACCAGCACTGGCCGCCTCCATTAGAGGTGTGTGTCCGTTCTCGTTGTGGTCCTCAATGTTAGCACCCTCTTTAAGCAGCACCTTCACCACATCCACGAAGCCACCAGCACATGCGTACGTCAAAGCCGTGTTGCCTGGAAAACAGCGGAGGGATTAATATGAGTGCAAAACACAGGGAGTAAAAAGGAAATAATCATAATCGTAGAGAAAAGAGGGGGTTTCAACCTGTGGAGGATTGTGCATTTACATCTGCCCCGTGGACCAGTAGCAGTTTGACGATGTCGACATAACCTCCACTGGCAGCAGCCATAAGTGGCGTTATGTCCCCCTTGATGCCCCGGTCCTCCACATTGGCATGCATGGCCAACAAAACCTGAAAAATTAAACGATGATATTAAAAAACAAACAAACATGGAGGCATGTCACCACAACAATCAACTGGTGATGGCATCATGTCATCTTTGCTTTGCAGGAAGGTTCCTTTAGTGTACTACTGTCAGAAATACTGATGTTTTGATAAATCGATTCTGAACATTTTAAACTGTTTCAATACTTATTTTCCGCACTACTAAACCAGCTGCACTTTTGACCCACATAGCCTATGAGAATAGTAATTACCTAACCTCCATACTAACTCATGGGACTGCACGAATTTGTTTTGTTCTTGCACTTTATTGCCTTTTGGAATGCTTGACGATCTCAGAGTATTGTGATTGTTTTTATTAATGAAAAAAAAGTTTTTATTTATTGTAAATGTTCACTAGTCATTCTGCTGTTCTTCTGTTATCACATTATAGCCTTATTATATTTATTTTTAAATACAAATCTTAAATTTTATGTCTATGTTGTGTAGATTTCCACCCGGGGTTATTAAATATCGATATTTTTTCAAGGCATTGTGCCCAAGTTAGGAATTCCAGTATTGTGACAACACTACAGTGTAAACTACACACTGCAAACATGCAAAGCACAATTATGCTAAATCACATCCCACTCCAACCTCCCTTTCACGTACCTGTGCAAGTTCATAGTAGCCAGCCGAGCAGGCGAGGCACAACAGGCTCTCCCCTTCCTCTGTGTGTTCGTTGACGCTCCGACCCTCGTCGAGCAATTTGCGCACAGCATTGACATCCCCATCTGAGCACGCCTCTGCTAAACTACGGCTGAAAATAACCAGACTGCTACAATTACTGCCACTGTGACAGGTGAACACACATACGCCTCACATCAATGCAAACACTTTTCGAAGGGCAGACACGCACACACATGCACATACTGTGTGTGCAACTCAGATTCGACAGACAGGAGAATGACTTTACAAGGGTATAATGATGCATTACTATACGACATTGTGTACAAGACAAACTGGCATATACCAGTGTCAGTATGGGCGAGATACATACTTGTCGGCTTGGCCTGCGTTGAGTGTGTTTTCAGCCCTCATGCGCGTCAGGGCTGCTGCAGCTTCGTCCAGGGCACAACTCACAGATGATGTCAGTCGCCGTAGCACTTCGGGGTCTGCAAAAGCTTTACCATCGGCAGTGGACAGTTTACCGATGCCTGCCGAACACCAAAAGGGCAGAGGTGCATAGGGCAAGGCAAACCACAGGGGAGCACAACCACACCAGACCAGATGAAGAAGCAAGTCCAGTCCAGCCAATCCAATCCAGGGTTAGTAGCAACATACACAAAGAGGAAAAAGAAAGAAAGAAAAACATAATAATCACACACAGAAAACACACACAAGCATTCGTGTTAATACGGCTTACTATCTTTTTTCCACTACTTTCAATACACCATCTATGATTCTTGACACCTATAATTTTGCCAATGACTGGGTCAAATGGTACAAAACAATATCTGCTGGGTTATTATGGGAATGTCCGGGTAAAAACGGATCTGTGATCAAAACTTAAATGAATACAGCGAGGGAGGTAATGTTAGTCTCATAGACGTAGGTTCGGGCTGTTAATGGTTGGAGAAAAAAAGTCTCATCCTGTGTGAATTATAGATGGGTAAGAGGCAGTGAA